>NW_017386099.1:51239-151496 GCF_000237925.1 Schistosoma mansoni | reverse complement strand
AAGTTGTGATATAGAACTATATTTTGAACTGTCAGATTACTTTTTATCCACTTTTGTATATTCTATAGAGACTGTTTGCAAATACTATTTTTGATTTAAAGGACTGAATGTTTTTTGTACATCCTATTTAGTCTTAGCGATAAGAGCTAATAATATGTTCAGTATTCGCACTTTTTGGAATGATTTGTTATAGTACGCACACATTTGTTTCAATAATCTATGCGAGTAAGTGTTGGAAAAATAGACCATATGTAAGCGAAATTTTCATAAGACAAATAATAAATTCAGGTGATAGTAAACGATAACCCTTAATATGTGAGGTGGATCCTCCTTAAAAAATAAGTTATGGTTAGTGTTCTAACGTTCCTTCGGGTAATCAGTTTACTCTTGTTCTACTGCAGGCCTTATGTTGTAGTTAATTGCATGTTACTGTATTTCAACAGTACAATCTGTTGACATGTTCACGGATAAATTGCGTATCGCTCATATTTTATCATGTAGTTTGACTCCCTACGATGTCCTAAAAATTAGACAAATTGAACTTTGATTGTGACAACACATCTCGATTACTAGTTGTGAAACGCTCTTCTAATCCTTCGATGGTGGTCTAGCTTCAATTGACTCATGATCTGAACTATACAAAATTACTAAAAATCTCCACAAAACCCCCTTCTTATTATAATATATATAATTGGAAATTTAAAACAAGATTGACAGCTATTTCTATTATGAATGTTTTTGAATAAAATGTGAAATCTAATCCTAGCTAAACATCTGTTGTTATCTACAAAACACTTGTAGAATATACGCTTGTTATCTGATTCTCGACCGGGATGTTTCATTTAGTTGATCAATGTAATCTTTACTGTGCTTAGATTGTTAACATAAGTAACCAAGATTATTATATGGTTTGTTATTATCAATAAGAAAGATGGTTAGTTCTTCACAAAGTGCTCTCATATGACCACAAGTCTGTTCTTTCCCCTAGGTTTTACTTATTGTCATCAAGTGGCAAGAACGTTTTTCATTAAAGTAAAACCAAAATCAGATGTGTGTCTTGAACTGGATTGGTGAACTATGGTGATTTACCCAGGAGGCATAAAACTCTCATTTTATACCAATTGTACACATGGGCTTCGAAATCCTGAAGGGATGAATCTATTTAGGCACCGATTACATGGACATGTAACTTGCGATATCATTCTTGAATACCATTTGTTTGGTTGCAGTAAAGAAGTTTCGTATCTCTATAACAAAACCTTTGCCATGGTTGCTTAAGAGAGTCATCCGCTTTGACATGAAGCCATAGAAGCTGTCGCAGCATTCACACAAATCATTACATTCACATATCCCTTTCTTGTGTTCACCTAGCTAGTCTCACCGTTTTATCATCTTGCAACTTTTATCGAAATAACAAACCAAGATGGGTCTTTTAAGATGCGTAAGTCAAATGTTTAGAAGTTACAAATCATTACCCCTGTAAATCAATACATTTTGATAGACGAGTACTCTAGAGCTAGCATCAACAGACTAGGACGATATATAATGATAAATATATTTTTTGTTATGTCCCAATGAGTAAGAAATTATATTTCTGACGTTTGGTAGCTTATATTCAGCCAAGAAACGTTAGAAATATAATTTTCTACTCATTGGGACATAAAAAAGAAATATATTTATTAACTTTCTACCCAATGCTCAACTTATTTGAAACTATCAAGTCCAACCTTGGCATTGATATTTAGGGTATTTGTTAAGAATGACGATTAGGTATCTGTGGGTTTTACACTTTTTATCTTCAATAGAGTTCACCCTAAACAAAATTGTTTAAGCAGACAGCCTAATTTTAAATTTGATTCAAATCAATCGAAGAGTCATTTCACAAATTATGGGTCAGGAACATAACCCAGACATTCTTATATTCTGATTGGATGGCTTTACAACCCGTATTTTAGAGATTGTGAGTGGAGTTTGAAACAACCTGTAAATCATTACCTTGGATTGTAATCAGGTAGTTAATATGTTAAAATACATTCATAGAATAATACTTGTATTATCGAAATATATTAAGATTTTCAGAATCAACCATTGAACTGTGATTCATGTAACTTTGTTTATTTTTTAATTTTGGTGAATACCTATCAAACTGTGTAAAGTATTTGGATGGATCAATGAAACCTTTCACTTTATTCAGACTTCATATTTGTTGAAATTTATGAATAAGAGATACCTGTAACATTAGGGAAACACTTTCCAAGAATTTCTCATTATATTATTGGCACTTAGATTCACTGCCTAAATTAAAATACACTACCACTGGTTTTTAAAATGTCAGTCAGATAGCTTAAAATTGCCTAGAGGTTATGAAGTGGACGAGAACTCAGGTGGGGTAAACCAACTTATTGTTTAATGCACAGTACTCTCATAAAATATGAAAATCATACATTAAATAAATTACTCACACATCTTACATCAGTTTTCTTTTACATACTTCATGATCTTTCCGATTCAGTAACTATTCCAACTAATCTCTGTTTCCCTTTATGTTCTCTTCAATTCAATATTCTGCTGGCAAGCATTCCACTTCCGATTGCTCCTACATACAACTTATATCTGTCGGCATAAACAGCATATACCTTAGTTGAACCGGAAGTTGATAATTTCTCAATCTGATGTATTAGGTTAGTTTTGTCCTCCCTAATTTCCAACTGAAGTACAACCAAAAAGCATATATTATAGTTGCCCGTTGTTTTTCATATATAAATTTCAGTAAACAAAGGTGGTGAAGAATTCCCACCTGCTTTTCTATCTTGAACAATTATGCCTAACCTCAATATTGTTTATACAGTGATTTCCCCATATACGAGAAATATTTCAAAGACATACATAACTCCAGTACTTGTAGCCATTGGATTCCATTTCAGTAAACATTCTGTTAAAATTAAGATGAACCGTTTCTATTCATTTCCAGATTTTGTCAGTGATTCACCTGAGTCAGTGAAGCTTCCTAGATAAGTGAACTATCTGTCTAGGATTGTTGAATGGTAAAACCTTGTTTTTCAGATTAATGTTAGTTTGGTCATAACTATTGTAATTTTAATGTTTACAGTGGAAATGTCGACTGAATTGTTCACCTTATTAACAATTTCTGTGAGTAAATCATTATTTCCTATTAGTATATTGATGGGAAAAACACAAGATTGATAACTATTCGACAGTGTAACTTACAAATTTAAATACGTGAACAAGCTTAGTTAAGTGATAAAAAGAGTTATGAGTACATAAGTTTTGAACGAATCAACTAGACATGTATAGTGTTTTATACTACAAACGGATATTCTTCAATTAGAATAAAACAAATATATTTATAAATATAGCACTTTTTGAATATGAAGATTCCTGATAAATGCATAGTCTTATTTTCATAATTGAAATCATGAGTCAATTGAAGCTAGACCACCATCGAAAACCAGGAAGTACTGGACGGCTGTTTCGTCCTATTATGGAACTCCTCAGCAGTGTGCATCCACCATCCCGCCCCAAGTTAGACATTAACACCGTTGGATGCCGGCTCAGTGCTCTGGCGCGAGACTGGTAGGTCCTGGGTTCGGATCTCGCGAGGCGGGATCGTGGATGCGCACTGCTGACGTGTCCCATAATAGGACAAAACGGCCGTCCAGTGCTTGCAGGCTTTCCATGGTGGTCTAGCTTCAATTGACTCATGATTTCAACTATGAAAATACTGAAATCTCCAAAAAATTTCTTCTAAGCGTAGTCTTATCTTAATGAAAATCAAACAGTTTCTTTTCTTCTAATCTCATAGTTTTTCAATTCTATGACAGTCAATGATTTCTTTTGACACTAAACATCATAACACATACGACAAACTTTGAAATCAATAGATTAAAATCCAATTTGTATTGGTTTTTGCATGACTTGTTCCTACTTTGTAAGTAAGAGGATGATTATGTTAATGCTGATTAAAAGAGAATGAACTTAATTTGGAAGAGCTATAAATATTGAAGAGAATCATAAATAGATAAGTTATTTATCTTATTACAATATAGGATGAAAATCATTAAACATCGATAAAGAACTATTGAAAATGTTGTATTTTGAACAAGTGACTTAATGATTAAAACTAAAGAGCTTAAACTATTGGAGTCATCATTCAGACAATGAACGTATGGGTGAGCACACATATGTGAATCTTTCAAGTTTTTACATTATATTAACACGATGAGAGGCAATCAGCATGACATAGAGTAGTTTTATTATCAATTATAGCAAGATTAGAAGTATAGAGAATATGATTTTAAAGTAATGAATTGATAGAGCAAGACTTATGAGATAATATTGGAATGTAAGAGAATACAGAATGAATGTATTTAGGTTACTATGACAAATTTTGAGGGACATCAAGCAACATTTCTAGTCACTAACTGTGATTATTGGCTTCTCACTTCAATTAGGTAGACTGTACTTGTCAATAAGGCTCAAATTAATAGTCAATAACTTCATGAATACATACAATAGCTTAGTTTGAATGCTTCTAACTTTCCTCCAGTCTATTCATAATCCATTCAGTGTTATATACAGATATTGCCTATGGTTAGTGTCACAAGACTCAGTCGAGTACAGAATCTAATGATCCCATAACACACAAACTGACAGACAGAAGGCAAAATTTGAACATAATTGAAAAAAAAACTAACCAACTTGAACAATAGAAACAATAACGATGATAATAATAACGCAGATTAATCAAAATAAATGTAGATTTTATTTTATATCAAAATGAGTATTGGAGAAAAAATCTGAAGTCGTTTTTTTCACATGGTAGATAGTAAACATATCATGAAAAAAATAACATTATGAAGGGATACAGTCAATTGATCAGTGATCTACAACGTGGGACCAGGCAATAAAAAGATACAGTTTAAGTGGGATGTTGTATGAAGTAGAGAAAATGTAACAACACATTAGTCGATGAATTAACAAATTGTTATTTAAAAAAGACAGATCGAATCCAACGAATTACTTTTCTAATAAATATTTACAATATAATGAAAGATTTTCCATATTCTTGTCTAATATAAATGGAATAGTTATAATTTCTTGATAACCTTCTTCCATAGTTGGTTTTTCATATTTTGATCTGTGTGTAAATGAGAGAAGAAACATGAAACAATCAGATGAAAGATAAATTATTTTTTATGGAGAAGTGATAACTATTGGCCGGTTTTTTTTGCTAAGTATCCTATTTGATTAGAGCAATCAATAATAGATAAGTAGGAGGTAGAAAAACATAAATATATATTGGATCAAGTAATTCATACATATCCAACTGAAAAGAGGATCTGGTACTGTGAAGTAAGACAATAATGCTGACAGTGTAAAAAATCTGAGGAGGAAAACAATTGGGAAGACGATACAATGCACAAGATGAAAATAAGCATACAGTAGTTTAGTTTGAACCAATAAGGTCAATTTCGGAGCTGTATCACTTGAAGTACTCAACTAAAGGTTATAATTAACTTGTTAATGTTTAACAGAAAAAAAAAGTTCATAACGCAACTAGGATCAGTTGTCGGTGACATTTTGTTTTGCTTTGAAATTACTGAACTTCTCAGACCTACCTACTATGTGATCGAAAACAGAGTATTTAGGAAGGCGATATGTATGTATGCATTTATTGCTTCAGATCGTGGAAGTTTAAAACCTCGTAAACTAACATATTGTCATTAGTTAGTACTGTAGTCAATTATCACTGCTCAATTAGTGGTTGTACTGTATATGAACAATATTTCGAAAAGATCTACATACAAAAGATTATTGGAAAGGTTGCTACTGATAGTAATACTTCGATTCCCGTTGACAGTGATAACGTCTAAACAACTACCCGTATGGTATTTTCTTGAATATCGGAGTTATGTCTCCAGGTCAGCAAAACCATTAATGATGATACACATTCTATTTCAGGTTTCACATGTGATAAACCTTTACGATTCAGACACGTAGGATGTATCGATTGAGCATCCGCCTGATATAGGACTAGAGTTTTTGTAGGGAATAAGAACGATGGACAGTTATTCCAGGCCTAATGACTAAAACACATTAAGATTCATTAAATCAAACATAAGGGGAGGATAAAATATTATTCATTTCAACGAATAGCATAAAGGTGTGATGATACGTATTTTTGGTAAAATGAATTAAACTTTCCACAAAAAGTCCACATTTTTAATTCATTGGTAGTTTACTTGAAGGGCGTTTTATGGAAATTGGGTTTAATTTGTAAGTTGTGTTTAGTATTGACTGATCTCATTTCAGATACCATTGAAAATCAGAGATAACTGTTCCGTTCTAGAAAGGGACTCCTTGATATAAAATGAACGATAGCTATGAGGATGTTCTCCCCAAGTGTGGAAATAAAAAAACTGGCAAACAACCAACCTAGCTTTCTGTAGTCTACTGTTATAGTCACTTAGTTTAAAATCACTTACTATCAATGTACAAAACAACTAAGAGTTTAAAATATCTGCAAATTTTTAACGTAAACGGTGTTTGAATTCAGTGAAGCCAATGACAAAGAGGGATTTAATAAAAACTTACTTCATCATGTTGTAGACCATTTGACTGATTTGTTTATGCGATGAGTTTGTTAGAGCGCGAAACTATGGATTAACCAAAAGAAACCATATATAGAGGAAGTGAAAACTAGCATTAATTGTATATTTCAGATAAATGTAAGTTTTGAAAAACCATCGATAATTTGTCACTATACGTTATGATTTATTTTGATGAAACTCACTTAATAAATACAGATTCGTATACTCAACTCTGAGCCACATTGTGTATGTGAGGGCTGTGATGACGTTGTCCAGAATGACAATTAAAGCTATGTAGCTAAATAATTCGAAAACTTTCCACCACAAACAACCTAGTAATACACCGTAATTTCCTATTTATGGTGTGCTTTGGCCTTGTAACTGCTTTATACTATCATGTGTTTTTGGGTTATGGAACAGTATAGTAGTGGGAGGCAAATCCGTTGGGTTTTCTTGTTTTTTGAGCTGACTGGGGGCAAAAAGAAGTTGCGTGAACCAATCAGTGTCAGTATACCTAATGGGCACGATTGGTAAGAGGAAATCCGTTAGTGTTGTTGGAGGAAAGTGATCCTAATGGTAAATTCTATAACTTAATGATTCATTTACGTGACCATCTACATATTTGAAGGCTATGACAAGAATATAACACAATCAAAAGTATTCGCAATCGATGGAAATTCCTTCAAATCTATTTTTGATACTTATCTGCTTGTCAATCATTTGTCAGTCAGTCACAACGTAGAAACAGACAAGTATGTACTTCGGTTAGAGTTGCCATATCTCATTAGCACAGAGATGAAATTGTCAACCCGAATCCCACAATAAAAGATGTAGTTGCACTATCACCCATGATTGAAAAGATCAAGCACCGATGATACGATTCGGGAAGAAAACATAAATTAGTGAAATAAAAACGTTACAAGTGATAAGTCTTCTAATGGAACGCTACACGAGTAATGCTTCGTAGACACCAGTAATCTACGAATATCCTCTATTCTTAATGGCCATGTTTCGCATCAATAAAGTAGAACGGAGCAGACTGCTGCTCAGTAAACTCGCCTTTTGGTTGGAAGACGGATATCTTGCCTATGCCATAATCATTTATACAAAAAGTTAGATAAGCGAATGGTCTTACACGTTCATTATGTTGAGCATGTTCCATAGAAGTTTCCATGATAAAACATTTCACTGGTATATCCCATACTTTAGCAATTTTAATATAACGTGTTCGTGACTCTAAATCCATATTTGTATTGTCGACTACAACTGGAAGACTTTTAGATATAGCTTGTTCAACAGCTTGTACACATTTTTGCCATGTACCAACATTATCCTGCAGTGTAAAGCACAAGAAAGAAATCAATTATTTATTTAAATGGCTTATAGAAATTCAGTTAGTTTATAGATGAAATTTTTTATCAAAGAAAGTTGTTAGATTGGAAAGCACTAAAACCAGTAAGTGCAACATATGCAACATATACCTATATTTGATGCACACCTTTGTCCTCGTGTTGGATCAAAATAAAGACATTAAGGTGTTGTGACAAGTGATGGCAAATTACCATTCAAGGACTGAGGCAGTGGAGACAGTAAATTAAGCTTTTTTCTCAACGTGACCAAGATATTCGCTCTTTTACTAAATGTCAAAATAAATTTTTTCCCTATAACAGATTTATGCTATCTAATTCTTTAACTAACTAACAATAACCTTAATGTATTTAGCTAGATTAACATGCTTGACTGGATTAAAAGTAGAAAGAGCGAGGTTCGACTTTACAGTCAAAATGCTTTCAAAATTATCAAATTTATAGCTGTACAATTTTATCTTTAAAAGAATACATTGAAGAAATACATTCAAGAACAGTAGTACATCGTTTAAAACAGGAAATCTTATTATATTCAATTTGAATTTCTGGAAAAATGGTAATTGAAGGTTAAACCATTTAAGAAGTGGAATTTAAACGTAAATTTTTTAAAAACGTTTTTAGTACAATTTCAAGCAAAAAGATTACGTTAATTAATTTTATTTACATTTTATGTATGTACGCATACACGTGCGCAGAGAGAGAGAGAGAGAAAGGAACGACTTAAACACGAGGAATAAAGAAACCAAAAGAACTGGGAATTTTTCCCAAACCATTAATTCTATTCTTGACTTTAACTGGGTAGTTTCTCAAGACTACGATAATAACAACACCACCACCATCATTACCACATACATTCATATATACAAATATGCTTCAACACAACGAGGTTTGTAATTAAGTAGTAAAGAGGGAATAGAAGAGATTCAAGTAGACTATTACTATGATAATGAGAGAATGTTGTAGTGTGTGTGTACGGTAGCATTAAAGGAAACAGGCATCATCAACATACACAAATGTATCAATGATGTTCGAAATCACACAAAAACCGTCATGAAACATTCATTCATTTTTGTGGTAATTACTATAACACTGCATAATAAAAAGAGTAGTATGGAATATCTAAACATTCATTCATATTCGGGTATCATGTATATGAAATCACGAGGTTCAAAAAATTTTCTATTCATCTATCTTATTATGACCAGTCTATTGGTATAGGAAAAAGTTTATACATAGTTCATAAAATACCTTTATTAACAGTCGGTTAACATATATTATTTTTATTAATGTAGGTAACTCCGCTTGTAGCTCTTATAGAGTTATTGCCGGTCCCAAGCCCACACAAAGGAGGAGAGTTGGGTATGGGTTTAGCGACCACATCCCGTAGAAAAAACTAACTCGCTAAAAAACGCTAACCAGAAAGAATAATTCAAACCATTTAAACTCTGCTCTGGGAGTTGAAGGAATAATTATGACGCCTCATGATAAAAGACGAGATTATTCGGAAGTCACGAGGTCGATGTCCTTTCCAACAACCAGAGCAACAATTTCTATAGGTATTTGAACGTCGGGACAATGTGGGAGACCGGGGAGACCAGTCAAATAGAAATGGAAATGAGGAGATACAAATTGGCAGTACTTGGAATCAGCGAAACCCATTGGACACAAGCTGGATAACAAGGGCTAGGTACGGGAGAGATGCTGCTGTACCCCGTTCACAAACGGGAAAATGCTACACACACTCAGGGAGTTGTTCTAATGCTGTCCAGAGAAGCTCTACAGGATCTACTGAAAGAACAAGAAACTACGATGGAGGACAAGTGGAAAGGGATCAAAAAAGCACTAACTTCAGCGTGTCAGGAGGTTCTGGGTCCTAAGAAGCATTATCATAAGGAATGGATCTTTATGGAAACCCTGGACAAGATTGAAGAAAGGCAGAAAATAACAATTAACAGCAGTCGAGCCAGAACAGCGAAAGTCAGGGCACAAGCAGACTACGCAGAAGCAAACAAGGAAGTGAAGAAAAGCATCAAAGCCGACAAGCAGAAATGAAAAGGATGAATAACAACTGGAAAGAATTACCCAGGACAGGGTTGGATGGAGAATGCTGGTGTGCGGCCTATGCTTCTCGACGAGGGATAACAGGCGTAAGTAACTAATGTAGGTGATTTGTGGAGATTGTTGAATTTCCATAGTTTATATCGTGTGTCGCGGGCGAAACAGTTATTCACCTCGGGCAATGGAAGAGGATTGTGAAATATCACGAATCAACATCTGAACCATTGGATGCCGACTCGGTGGTCTAGAGGTTACATAAGTGCTTTCTTCTAATGCTTTTTTTTCTATGTTTGAATGCATATGAACAAGTATTCTAATGTAGATCAACTTGAAGATTTATTATTAATGTTAGGAATTTCTGAAGATTACTGCATTTCAAAGTTTACAACATGAGCTGACCTTGATTAAGTAATCATTGAAAGTCAGGGAGCATTAGACAGCTATTTTGTCCTAGTATAGGACTCCTCAGCAATTGGCATCTACAACCCCATTGGGGATAGAATCCCGAACCTTTAGTTGCAGCAACCAGTTGATTGAAACTAAGAATTTAAACCACTTGATGGAGACCTAGAATCTGAAGTTTAAGCGCTCACCGCGGGACCTGAAGGTTCCCTGTTCGACCCCCGATGGCATTGTGAATGTGCACAGCTTAAGAGTCTCATACTAGTGTAGTGTATGCTATTTATATTGACACATATAAGCAGTATGTAACATTGATCAGAAGTGGAATGCCTATCAGAAGAAGGTTGGGAATATTGAACTGAAGAAAACAGAAACGGAAACAAAAGGGGATTGAGAATTGGAAGAATCATGAAAGATGTAAAGGACAACTGATGGAAGATGTGCAAATGAAGTACTTAATGTATGGTTTTCATAATTTACGAAGACACTCTGCAATTTTGCACTAAACAAAAAATCGGTCTTCCCACCTGAAAGATCGTTCACCATACTAGGACCAAGTAACTGTTTAGTGCTTCCTGATTTACAATAATTGTTTAAATACGTTCAGTTCGTGCTGTAAACTCTGTAAAGTTATTGTTTTTCCTTTTCATTTGAATACTCATAGAGTCTTTTATTAACATGTATTCGGTCCAACTGAATTTAGTCTCCGAATTCGCACAGATTAAGCAAATTAGCTTTTTACGTTTTCCACATGCTTAGTTGTATTTTGCTAGGAGGTTAGCGATATTCAAGAAACGAAATAATCTTGACTAAATAGAGCTGTTGCTTTACAACTGGGTCGCTAAACAAAACTGTTTCAAGTCATTCGGAAATAAATCATTTTAGATAACAATGAATGATTTTGAATATTGGGTTTGTGAAGTTATAAGTAGTGCAAGAACCTTGGTGGTATTACTCTGTCGACAGATAAACTGAGCTATGAGGTTACGGCGTAAAGGTTGAATGTCAATACCTCTCTTTAATCAAAGATCTAGAAAGAACTGATGAACCAGAAGGTTGAATACATAAGGATAAAATAACAGATTTAGAATGTACACATATATAACATCGATAAAAAAGTATTTTAAGGTTTGTTTACATTGCTATTGGTATCCATGTTGTCAGTAAGTGAAAACGTAATAATAAACCGTATGTTTATACAGACAATTTGGAATTATTTTTATAATTATTGGTTAATTGTAAAATTTACATATAAATGGTAGGATTGAAAATAAATCAAATGAACATCACTATTATCTCTAACAGAAACAAACAAAAATACAACTTATGAGGTGAAAATAAGCTATTTACGCATGTCTACACATTTCCTATGCTACTTTTTATTTACGACTATTATATATACATCAGGTGATCTAATGAATAGGTAGACGATTCACAAAACATAATTTGAAACAGCAAAAAAGCATACCGTAACACCTACCCTACTAATTACTTCATAACCTAATGGTGCCAACACTCGATTACAAAAGTACGATTTACCAGCTAGGTGTAAAAGAAAATCAACGAGAAAAACAAGAAAAAAACAATAACAACCCACAAATCAGCAGGTAAATTAAAATTAGAAATCAAGAGGAATGCAAATAGAATATATTTAAATGTAAAAATGTAGAGGGAATGACATCCCAAATATTGTGTTCTCGTAGTTATCAAATACTTTAGCCGTGAAGTTTTCATTATCGTTCTGGACAACATATTCAGTGTCTACTTTATTTACATAAAGTAGCTTTTCAATTATTCCACCAGTGTTAAATTAGTTCGTTATGATGACCTTTTTTGTAACTGGTTGTTTTCATAGGTCTTTTTGTTTTTATTCGTTCTTGTTTCCCATTTACTGTTGTTCGATTGATAGTCTTCTGTATGCGTTGATACATTGAACCTACGTCCATGTATCTATTGGTTGTCAATTGACCTGACTGACATGATCCTAGAAGATTTCTGGGATTCGTAGAGTTTTCCGATACAGATTTTCGACGTTGGTCCAGTCGAACTCATGTCTATGAATGCTTAGTAATTAAATAACTAATCTGAGAGAACGCATCACCGAAACCATGAACCTGGGCCACAAATCTTCATAGTAAAATAATAATACTGTGCTTACTATTGATTATCTTCTAAGACCTCTCAAAATTCTAGACAGGGAGACTAACTAGTGGATAAGTATCTGTGATTTGAATTGTGAGGTGATTAGAGATAAAAGCATTAATCGTTGGATTTTGAATTGGTGCATCAAAAATTTGTACTTATGATGAGACCTTGAGGCCTCAGGTGTGGACTGTCTTGAACCCTGAACTAAGATAAAATTCTTAATTTATTTCGTGATGGAAATCAGTTATAAGTTGTCGACTTAAAAAAAGCCGATCATGATCATTACTTACACGCAGGATATCCTACCATTAAAATAAGCTCTGATTTGTTCGGTCGGTTAATTATTGGTAATTTACTATTTTGCACATTGTCATTTGTTAACAATTCAATTGGATTGAATTTAGGCATCTTGAATTTCTCTGTATCTAATTGATCAAACCATAGTTGTTCTGGTGTTAAAAAGCGAATTCCAACATTTTGGGCAAACTATGTAGGATGTGGATAGAAGTAATAAGATGGGATGAAAAGAAAGGGAGGAACGGGACAAAATTATGTTCAAACAGAATAATACTAATTCACATCATACCGTTAGAATATACTTACTGTATTTTTGTCTTTAGAGAATCAAGAGTATTTACCATTAGATATAGCGACTAATACTTGTAAATTAACGCTGGTTGATCATTGAGTGGCAATCGATGTCAATTTTGTCCACGTCCAAGGTCGCCTATCGACTAACTTCAACCATTTAACATCTGAGCATAGTGTACACTATGTATAGTCCCTTAGACAAGTGGTCGCTTGATCAACAGAATTCGATCAACATTAAAGGGTATAAGTCACTACACAATGATCAATTTTTGTACATATAGGTCATTGAAGATCTGAATAGCTCAGTGGTAGTGTCTCAGACTCTAAAGTTGGGTGATGTGGATTTAAATCCCATGGGAAGATTGAAACCCTCAAGACTGGAAGCACGTCTTGCTAGTATAAAAATTAGATTCAGGGTTTAATATCGATTACCTTCAATAACCCGACATTTAAGCTGTAAATCTTCAGATTTGTTAGTTTGCTAAAGTTATGTTTACAAAATGAACATCTGAACGTTAGGGTATATATATATATATATTATATAGTGCAATCCAAAAGCTATCTTGTTGAAAAAATGATACCTAAGGACTTGAAGAACATTTCCTTCAGAACAATGTTTATGTTAAAAAAAGGGATATAAAACGGCAAGACAATGTATATTCTAAACAAAATTCCACTAGTTACAGGCAATTTAGATATAAGATTCATAGCAGTTTTCAAATAACCACTTGACTTTCGATCACACAGCCATAGTCAAAATAATTTGTATTTTTCAATCTTTTTTTCTTTTAATATAAGTAGATAAACAGTATTATTTTCTTTTAGGTACAATTGACGTTAAACAATCCACTGTACAAATTCACTTAGTATTGTTTGTTTGAATCTTCCCGTTGATGTTTAGGACTGCAACTGGTCAGTCTCTAATTGGCATATATGCATACTGTGCGTATTGCCTCGATACAGCCTTAATTCACAAGCATTGTAAGCAAAGATGGATAGTGGCTAGCAGTGTACATAAAGTTTTTATTTTAACTAGTAAAGAACTTTTGAAGAAGGAAAAAACAAAGATTTTGGAGGAGCAACATGAATTCTTTTTCTGGTTCAGTAGAAATAAAAAGACGCAGTGATGTAATTAATTGAAGGGAAGAGTTAAACAAAATCTGATGATGTAATAAAGGAGTATTTGTCACCAAGTCAAATAAAGCTTAACAACCATCTCCTTTTGAACACATGAATCAAGTTTTTCAGTCATGGTAGCAAGAGCTTCTGCAAACTTTAGAAGATTGGATCTTGTATGTTTATTAATCACCTTGAAAGATTGCATGGTATCAACCTGAAGTCCTGTGTCTAAAAATGTTTAGTAATTGCGTGATTTAAAATATTTCTTCCTCTTGTTCGAAGGCTTTTTGGGACATATTTATGAAAAAAATCAAATATATAACCGCTCTTCTCTTATTGAATTGTATAGTTATGAACAGATAGAAAATAACCAAATGAAAACACAACCAACTTACTAAACGATCAGCGCATGAATGATCTTTCTTACGTTTTCCAGAAGCTGGACGACCAGCAGCATCTGTTAATGATCAATAGTAAACATTACATTATTAGTCTAAAAGTCAATAAGTTTTTAGCTAGTCATTAAGTAACCAATCAAAACAACAAGGGGCAAATTGTGAGTGAAAAGTACAATGAAATATTTGTAAAATCCCAATCATTAGAAAATTGAATCTTTGATGTTTTGTAACCTAGTAAATTATTGTTAGAAAGATGGTAATAAGAAGATCCAATACTTACAAATTAGTTGGTTAGACAGTCCAGATGAGCTAGGTACATCGCTTAAATCCCAAACAGATATGAAGAATTAACGAAAAAAGAATCCAATTAGGGCTTCGGTAAATGCTAACTGTATTTTATAGGTTCACTTTAATTTTGTTGTTGATGTATTTTTGGAAACAGATTTGATGAAAATGTGTGGTTGTGTTGTGGATTTGTTATTTGGTTAGTAAGAGGACTGTGTTTACGATTTGAACAGTTTAGATAAAGAATAAAGTTAGATTGTAAAATGTATGTATCCAAAGTTGCTGCTATTGATGAACGAATGAAGGTAGTTGGTAAATTCATTTATGTAAGTAGAAATATTAGTGATGGAAAGTGAAGAAAAAGCAGAGAAAGCAGCATATACTAACCTCGGATATTTCTGGGGTTATCTCCTTGTCCATCATTAGGTGCATAACACTCTACTGAGGAAAGTTATACCATACATTAGTTTGACATATAATTTCCGAGCATACATAACTTAAAGATCTCTGTTTCGTAGAATTAACTAAATTCAATGGCAGAAACCATGTCACTATTTTTAATGTCAAATTACCTGTGCATTTGCTTCGTCTTTATATACTTCTTACGCTAGTAAGGCTATACAGAATTTGCTTTGTGATAAATGTCTCACAAAAGACTACTTGTTGATGATAATCAGAACTATTTTCATTGAAATCAATAGAAGATAATACTGACAAGTGAGACAAATAATTAAATATAAGTGAACTACTAACAACTTTAAAAAGTAATATAAATTAATTTTATTAAATATACTAAGGGTGAAGCATTTTGATACTTGGAGGCTGTTCATAAACTAAACGGAGTGTAAATAGAACCATTAATTCTAACAGAGTAAACAAAGAAAATGAAGTCATTTGATTAATGAATACATTACACAACACATAAGCTGTGTGTCGAAAAATAACAATCATAATTTACATTCCGAATACTTTTCGTTACAATTATTAAGGGGAAATAGAATGGACTGTGTGTAAATAAATTGACTTTAAACATTGATATTATTTGTACATTTGCTTGTTAGCGGGGAACGGTTGCTTTCATCTAATGCGAAGATTCGTCGGTTTACATTAGTTTTTAGAATCACTGAAGAAGTTAGAACGGTGTATTATAAGTTATTCACAGTTTGTAATGCTTGTTCTGATGATCAGTTGTAAGCTTAAAATCAATTAAAGAAATTACCAGTATGACTCATTTAGTAATTACAGATTATTGCGTTTTCGGGTTTGAATCGCCCATTTTTGTGTATGATAGTAAGAGATGCTATCCGGTTGTCTATATCACAGTAAGTAGGACAGTGTTCGAACCTAAGGCACTGGGAAGTCAAGCATTCTAATCGTTAGGCGACGATTACAACAAAGGATTAAGTATTACTAGACAATTGGTTTTCCGTGTTTTTGCTCTATCCTTATGAGATCAGACTTGGGAAGTGTCAGATCATATTTGAATAAACATAGGTTCTAAAATCGGCTAACACAGGACAGTACTAATTCGCAATGTTGAAATGTCGATGAAAACATAAAACCTACATGGATATGAAATCATGTTACACTAAATGATTATACTAATTGTATAGGCTTGCCTAAATTTTGCGGCTTTTTTAACTACATAACTAATGTTGGCTGACTAAAGCTCACAGCTACTGGAATTTAAATGATTACATTTTACTCAACAGTTTCGTCCGAGTTTCTCTATGGGAATAATTGACTTTAAAATTTCGATTGATCAAGATACTGGCTTTACACTGAATGTCTTCTACATCCTTGGCGCCCGATTTCCTTAACACTGCTAGTTCAAATTTCGGTGAATGTTTTTATAACGGATTTTATTTAATAAATCTAGATTGATGAGAAAAAGCTAGGGGAAAATAATGTACAAACTAAGTAGTAAATAATACTAATTCAAGTAAAATAAGATTGGAAAGAAAAAAGTTATTCTGCTTTTAAAATGACAAAAGGAACCAGTTATAGTTTCCCGATCGGAGGGTTAAAAATTTAGGGTGATGGTTTGGTGGTCAAAGGGGTTTTAGTCATACTGAAGGTTCGAATTTCACCCCACGCGCCTTGGTTCGAGCGGAACACTACCACCAAGTGTAACTCGAAGTAAAGTATGCGTGCACATAGCTTTTGATCATTGAAGTTTCAGAGTTGAATCTCAAAGAACCTATTTTGGTTTGGCTAGCTGAGAAGCACCACTTGTGCTCACACCTGAAGTGTAGCTTGAAATCACATAAACGGACCTGTAGTTAGGGATTAGGTTAAACCAGCTACCCATACATAATGAAGCAGAATTAATATGTGAAAAAAATCTATAGGTGCTAAGACCAAGATATGACACGTATTTATAAAGTCACTGATAATAATTTGAGATATTGAAAGAAGCATGTGTATCTAGACGAAGGTACACAAAATGTTAGGGTAAGTGATTGAAAACCTCAAATGACAGCTAAAACCCCACCACAATGGAACATATGTACCAATGAAATTCTTATGAACATCGAAAAATCCCTCGTTAGTCTGTACATCCTCGAACAATATGGACCACTGAATTTTTGTGCGAGATTCTGCAATGTTATATTGGTTTAGTTTTTGCAAACATTTAGAACGTAGTTGACGAACCTTCTATTAGATACGCTGATATTATCTAAGAGGTCATTCTTTATGCTATAAAAATTATGAATGATAATTTCCCCAACTAATTACCTCGTAGATGATTAAAATAAAATTGTTTCCCCGATATTAGTTGTAAAGTGAATACGAATGATAACTTACCACCAGAATACAGGGATGCGGACAAATCAATAGGGATTCCAGCATTACCTTTGTCATTAAGAAAATCCCACATTCCAGTGAGAGGTTTACGGTTTTTATCATTTAAGATAGAAAAAAAACCCTAGACTGCATTAGATATGATCAATTGTTTTTTTCACTACTTGGATTGGTATGTTTAATTTGTCCACAATGTTTTGTATTTTTAACTTGAAACTAGGTATATCTTGGTAGCCTTTTGTTATACCGCCCTGAAGAAGTAATTTTAGAAAGTTACGTAATATGAAAAGCGGGTACTTGGTTAGAGAGCAAAACAATTTTATATCCTTTACCAAAATATTCCTTGAGCTTGGGGATAATATTGTCGTTGATCAATCTAAAATGACAAGTTAGTGAATAAGATAAATCTTACTTCCAATCTGTATAGTCTTTTGGAAAAACTTTTCCTGAAGATGGAACAATAATTGTTCCGTCCATATCTAGGCCTAAAATCTAATTGTAGTACGGATTGGTTTCTAGCCTTAAGCATTACTTTGCTACTGGGTTCACACTTTGGATGTGTATATACTAACAGAGAAGCGGTATTTTCCCACAATTCTTCATTTATTGACTGCGAAAGATTCTCGGTGGGGACCAAGGTCGTTTGACGCCTAAAAGATAGAAGATTGACGCAAAATGAAATAACTGGTGTACACTACAAATAACTAATAATAGTACGTTATTACTTCCAGAACACGCTAACATTCTTTTAGCAGAGAATTAGCCACACTATACAGGAATAAGATTGTTGCAAAGGCTTTAGCGAATTGTAGGAAAAGTAGCGGTAAACGTTGAAAAAAATGAAGTCTCAAAATGAAAAGTATCAAACTATATAGCTCAAAACAAACTCACAATTGTCTGATCATTTATTGAACGTTTAAGTTTAATTCCATGGAGGTTTTGATGGGCAAAAAGCTTATAAATAAGTGGTCTAAGGTAAACTTATTCCAAAACATGGGCTAGGGATAGACAAAAACTCGATCTTAAAACTAAGGCGATTCTTAGTGTTCGGTTTTTGCAAGCTTGTTACTTTTAACCAACAATAATTCACAAATTCATCACATGAAACCTTTTTGCTCTATAAAAAGAACCATAATTATGGATCAAGGAGAGGAGAAAAAAGTAAGATTCGTCATTTGTTATATTTACTGTCAAAATATAACTAAAGGTTATAAATATTTTTAAGAAAGTCACCGTGATCATAATTATCCAAACGACCAAATAAAAGTTGTATAACTACTTACATAATTGTACTTACTACATTCACCAGTAAACGGGTAACTCTTCAAGCAAACTACAGAATTGTGACATTCCTTAAAGGAAAATTGTGTAAACAAAGCAGGAACGCGATATATAATCTGTTTTGTTGCCTACTATAAGGAAGTAGTGAGACATTTCCTCCGAATGTTTTTCTGGGGGGGGGGAGAAATGTTTCGACATTTGCACCTAAATCTATATCGATCAGTCTACTTTTTACCTATGACAGGCACTCTAGTTACCTCTGATTTTAAAAATCAGGTTGTTAGGTGAGAGATATTAAATTCACTTAATTTAAGCTGTATAATATAGAAATAGGCCTAGGCAAGTCTGAACTAATTACTTATATAGGTGATAATGGATTAATCAAATTTAGATCTCCCATTGAACTTGTTGATTTTTTTCACTGATTCTCTAGCATTTTAGATGGAAAAGGTGACAAGACTGGTAAGAGACAATCCAAAAACATCTGTGAGATAAATCTCTTGTTACATCATGGAACCTGAAATAGTCATCCAGTTTGCGGTTTTTGAAATTACCACCATTAGGGATCTTCAGAAACGCAGATTTTACAAAAGCACACAAAGTAGAAATTTGTTTTTTTATTATTGATCGCCACACACATTAATATCACGACTTTTACTCTCCAGCATTACTTACAAGTGTACCACATCCGAACGTAAGATTATTTCTGTGGCATAAAAGATAAGCTCAGTAAGCGTTATCATGGAAGGAAAGATAATGAAATATGCTTCATATCCAGTTTTTCTTCCGTACCATAGAGACAGGGTAAAATTTTGTCGAACATCACTGTAACCCTGACTATATGTTGTCGTATACTATTGAAAAACGGATTTAAGCAAACCTCCCTATATATGCCAATCGCTATTCAATTTTGGGACTGAATAAATGATAATCCATGTCCTCACTGATGACGTAGAAGTGTAAACTAAACGGTGAATTTCAAATATTTTACACCGTAATAATACTTCCGCCATAAAATGCTTTTTATGCGTACGAAGCTTTCTTACTCGGACACATTGTGTTGGGAAATATACGATGCAGGTGTGGACAGTTTAAATGATTTCAAATAAATCATAAATTAACTGACAACCTTTCGTAATTACGAAATCTTAAGACTTCAGCTTAGATTGATCACACTTGTACTTTCCGACACCAAAGTGTTGTCGATTACTTAGTTTTGTTGATATTGCTGAAATATGATCAAATATTCCGTAAATAAATATCTCCTAACATGAGTGAGAATCTTATAGATCCGATCAATTGCATGCAAAGGTTGATACCACTAGGAAAGTCAAGATGAATATGGGTGACATTTACCTTAATATGAGGTAGTTTTTTGTGGACCGATCAAGTAGAAATTATGATGAAGAGTGGATAGGTCGGTTTATATTACGGTGAAAAGACGTCAAAATAATGCAAATCAAAGTGTAAACTTCAGGAAAATTGTGCCAGGTTTTCCATCAATTAGCGCTAAAATTCTTCAAAAGCTCTCGCTCTTACTAATGATTTACAATTGTTCTGGATATAATTACCCTCTATGATATATTAATAATTTATATATACTTGTATACTAAAACATACAACCACTAACACTGTATATAAATAAAACCTTCGTTGAAACCAACGACATATTCGATAATGTTGGTGCAGATGGTAGAACATACATCTTGGGTTTAGAAGTTTCGTTTATCACACTGGAAGGTTGACGCTTCATCGCGTAACACGAAAACTGTATAAACGCATCAAGTGACCTCGTGCTCATCAATGTCCAAGTGTAAATGGTTCAAACGGATTATGTGCTTGTGACCGAGATTGAAGCTTTCACCTAACTGACTTCCGTATCTAATAGCATCAGGCCATTCAAGTCTCCAAGAATAAAGTGAAAGTGAAATATTTGTGAGTTATGGTGAAATACTATCATGAGTAGTTGAGAATATATCAAGTTTCCTCTAAAGAACTCCCTGGAACTTTCTTGAACAACTTCATTTGGTGGATAATCTCAAATTTTGATTGCCTGTAGAGAGCAGGTATGTGTACAATTAATTTGCAGTATTGTGATTTCAACTTTTGAATATTGCCTCTGAAATTTTTGTGGGATTGAATTTATGTACGTATTTTAAAGGATTCCTAGCATTACTGATAGTAAAATAGGTCAAATATAGACTATTTCTGTGTACTCCATATTCTGATGAATAGGATCAAGTGATTTAAGGAGCTTTTCACAGGATTTGAATATGCTTGCTAGAATTTATCTAGTGGTTCGATAATAATTCTTATCTTTTTGCAATGAGTGGGGAAATACTAGATTTGCGTACTCTACATAAAACCAAATAGTGCTCTTCTAAGTTGGTTGTAAATTTCTAATGTTAAGTTTGACAAAGTGGTGCCTCAACGTTCTTAGTACCAAGTTTGCTTTGGTGGTAATTAGTCACTTAGCTCCAGATTTTAGAACAAAGGTCCCGTGACACTTCTGGGGAAGAATTATTAGAGTTACACATGCTATTTGCAACATATTTTAGATGTTTTAATTTACACTTTGAGTTGTTTTTAGGTCTACCATTATCCGCCCAACTTTGAAGGCAAACTTAATTCCTTAGAAATGCTAGATTATGATCCTGATGGCAGGGTTCTCTCTGTGGTGTAAACTCGTTGGCAAAAAAGACAACTCAGGTGCTTATTTCTGAGAAAAATCATTAATATAAAAAATCGAAAGATAAGAAGTCCAACTGCTGAACTCTGTGAGACATTACTATGACGTTCTGTAGTCTGAAAATAAGTAACACCTGCTCTGACCTTAAAAAGCCTGTTATTCGGATGATCTAAATCAATCTATTCGTAGTTGCTTGAATCTTAACAGTCTGAGCTCGCTGACGAGACAAATATGATCGGCTACATCTAAAGGCTTTGAGAAACAGAAGTATACCACGTGTAATCCTTCCTGTCATGGACTATTGTCTATCTATGTACAGATACCAGCAGATAAGTAATTAAGGAGTGGGTCCTTCTCGGAGTTTTTTACTGGTTTGGAAACAAGACTATAAATGATAAATAGTAAGATCGGCTGTCATGTATCAAAAACTCGATAATTTTTGAATATATTGAAAGAAATGTTTCTGGACAGTAAGTTGAAGGTTTTGAAATATACTCGTCTGTATAAATTGCATTTATCTTTGCGACTACTGTGGTAGTCCTAATCCCAAGATCGTAGATTCACCATGACGTGTCCACTTAATCTATAGGATCTTAAGTAGAAGTCTCATCATTTTCTATACTGACTCGTTTTATTGTGACAGACGTCAATAAAGTTATGCACTTCTGATGTACTCATTGGAACTGAGGATTGGTTAATATATTTAATATGAGGAGCAGCAAGTTATGCGTTGGCCATACCCAAATGATGGGATCGTGCAACACAGAATAAATGTTCCCATGTTCACTAGTTCTGACCTTTATGGTGTTTAGCGTTGTATTTAAATCTTCTCAGTTATTGTGAGTTCATTCTCAGGGATCTTGTGTTTGAGAGCAAATAGCACCGCACTTATCTTCTACCACAATCAAGGTGACGTTATTATGATATGAAACCAAGTAAGATCATCGGGAACCGGGAGTCGCCAAGGGAATATTAAGGATCCTCTGAGTACTAATAATCTGAAAGATCAAAAAGAATGTAGCAGCATCTGATCGAGAAGTACATGTAGTAATTTCAAAAATTTACTTATAACTTGACACGCCGAAAATGGAAACTTGTGAGGAACAGTGTAAAATCATGTGCTAAGTTAGACACACATAGTTTATTCTAGCTTCCGGACAAGCCAATCTATTCATTTTTCCTGAACCACATTTAGATCTTGTCACTTATTGGCTCATTTATTCTGACTATCTTTAGATGGACATATGTGTGTAGACATTTTATTCTACTCATCACATTTCTGCAGCTTGTTTTTATCTGGCTATAAATAATGATTAAATAGAATCAGCTCACACTCCTTCTCCAATCTTCTATACTCTTTACTCTTTGTTCCGCCTCCCTGATTGCTTGGAATTTGAATATTCGATGTTCGTTCTCGTATTTGTCCTATTTAACCCCGTCATTCACCAGCGTGGATTATATACAAGAATAGATGACATGTATATGATTCAATAACAATTATTCATACAATTCAAATGGAGTCAGACATGAGGCCACTAAAAACCCACATAAAGATTATTCAAGAGCTGAACAAAGTGGAACTACGTTGATGAAGAAGGATTTATAGGTCATTTGTGCGAACTAACGATCCTTTGTACCTAACTGTTCGCTGACTACGCATTCCGAATATAATACGCTCGTTTGTTCTCATATAGTCTTGACCGGCTTAAATTGCACTGTTTCGGGAATTCCTTGTCAGTACCATAACTCGAATATTTCCAATAATCATAATTTGGTATGAAGATATATTGGAAATTCGCATTGAAATGAATAGCAATAACCAGTGACCGTTAATTGAACAAATATTTTGTGCTTAGATTATCATCAACCAAATCGAAAACATAATCAACATCGTAGAAGTGCTGAATTAAGTACTTTTTTGTTTAAATTAGATGGTCGGCTAATATTTGTACCGGTAAACTGTCCGTATCCGTTGATTTCCAACTGCTTTTGCATAATTAAGTAAACTAAAGGAGTGGTAGTACAAATTAGGGGAGAAGGAATTCTAACTATTCTTCCCACCCAGTCTTCTTACGTAAAATTTGTAAGTATATGCTTCCAGTCGCTTAGGACAGCCCTATGTCTTAGCGAATATGAGAGCATGATACAGGGTGATGCGGCCAATATTGAAGCCTTTACTATCAGTGTAGCAGAATGAAATATGACCGGACTGTTAGGAATGACCTTGTCTAGATGCTCCGGTTTTTGACACCATAATCCAGCGCCTAGGTTCACCTGTGCAGCTCCTCTTACTTCGTAGTTGAAGATCTCGTCGGTGTAAGTTGTGTGATGGTTATTTTATTTGTGTTCATAACTTATAAAATGTATATTATTATATTAACATCTGGACGTAATAACTTTGTTGCCAATTTTGAGTTAGTATTCATTTTGGTCCGCCACAATAATTTGATGAGCCGCTTGTTCATTCTGGTCATTGTATTGCTTATTTTGGCGCGACACAGTGGTTTATTTTTCATGTAATATACTCCCCAACTAAACTTATGGATATGGACTCTCCTCCAGCAAATACGCTTAATTCATTATCGAATACTGCCGAAAATATTTTAAGTTCAGTTAATGCTATCTCGGAATTCAGGCTCCCAACATACGGAGCTAATAATCCGAGGGTCTGGTTTTCTCAGCTAGAGGCTTTATTCATGGCTAGAGGCATACGCTCACAGGCAACAAAGTGTCCTTATGTAATCGGCGCATTCCCTATTGAAATCACTGCTGAGGTTGGGGACCTAGTTGACCAAGTGCCTGAGACTGAACCACATGATAAGATTAAAAAACAGCTGTAATCCAACGCACATCGGTCTCAGATGAAAAAAGACTACAACAATTGTCGACGTCTTGCGAGTTGGAAGACAAAAGACCATCACAGTTGTTAAGACCCATGAAACAGCTAGCGGGTTCATAGAGGCTAGATGAAGCGCTACTAAAAGAAACGTGGTTTCAACGTGTACCACATAGTGTAAGACAAATTCTCTGCGTATCAGGAAACTCAACCTCTATGATTCAGTGGACATGGCCTAAAAAATGATGGAAATTTACCATGATAGCTGTAGCGTAAACTATGTTCAACCCTCTGGAACAACAGATATAAGTTGTTAAGCTTCTTTCCAACTGCAGTTAACGCGACTGACAAACGAACGAGCTGCATTGCAAACAAAAGTTGCATCAGTTCAAACCAGACAACTCAGATTCTCTTCCAGACGGAGATCTTCTAGGCAGCTGTCTCGTTCACCCAAACAAACCTCCGAAGTCTGTTGGTGTCATAAAAAAGACGGCATTGAGGCACGGCGTTGCACTCGTTCTTTCACATTCCCTTCAACTAACATGGAGGGCCGGGGAAACTGCCCGGACAGACAGTGATGGCGACGCCTTTTTCTGGTTACTATTCAAGCCGTCTCTTTTACATCCGGGACCGTTTTAGTCGATACTGGAGCAGAAATCAGCATTCTCACGTTACACCTCTCACCACGACGGCACACTGGGTGTACCAAATTGTTACTCATCACGGCCAATGTAACGGTGATTAAAGCTTACTGGGAACAATCGTTAATCTTAGGCCTCGGCCTCCGTAGAAGATTCACATGGGTGTTTATAGTAGCTCAAGTCAAATAACTGATTCTCGGAACCGACTTCCTCAGCGCGCATGACCTATTAGTAGACATGAGTTAAAATAAACTAATCGACAAGAATACAAGTTTACAGGTTAACGGCACAACTACCTCTAATTACGAATGATAAAACCTGCGAATAAAATTTTCACTGATATCTTGTAGAAATATGAGTGCATAACTAGAGTGGATTATCATAACGAATGCACCACTCACTGTATATAACACAACATTACTACCACAGGTCCTAGGCCAATAAGACTGCCTCTACACAAACTAACAATCGCCAGACGAGACTTTGAGCACATGATGCAACTAGGCATCATACGGCAGTCTAGTAGTCCATGCGCTTCACCGCTACACATGGTTACAAAGATAGATCAAGATTGGCGCCCAGTGGAGATTGCCGACCACTAAATAATCTGACCACCCGAGATAGGTATCCTATTTCTCAACTACACCACTTTTCTCTGAATCTACACGGAAAATGGATATTTTCGAAGCGAGACCTTGCTAGAGCATACCATCAAATACCGATGGCACCTGAAGATATTGAAAAGCAGCCAAAAAAGATGATGCCTTCACGTAACTCTCAGACACCAGAGAGGCGTTCATTAAGCGAAATCGATGATATCTAACGCTACTATGTTACAGCATCTAAACACTGACCCTACGACGCATCTCATCCTCTGCACCGACGCTTCCCAGAAAGCCATAGGGGCAGTATTACAACAGCGCGTAAATGATAAGACTACACCTATAGCGTTCTTTTCCAAACGACTATCACCAGCACAAGAACGTTAAAGCACTTTCGGACGTGCAATTCTAGCTATGTGTTTAGCTGTGAAACATTTCAACTCCCTATTACAGGGTCGTGATTTCACTATAATGACTGACCGTAAACCTCTTTGCTACTTCCTTAACACGTCTTACGACAAGCATTCTCCACGTAGAACAAGACAATTGGATTACATTTCTCAACTCACTACAGGCATCCAGTTCATCAAAAGCTACTCCACTAATGTCACAGACGCCTTATCTAGAAAGAATACCAAGTAGATGGTACGTAACCACAACATTAGTCTCTAAACTTTAGCTAAACTACAAGTAGATGATGCAGATTAGAAAAGCTGCAAAGAAAAGTCTAACATGAATCTCAAATCTGTGTCACCTATATTTATAGGCTGTTGTAACATTCACTTTACCTTCAACGTTCGGTTATACTACTGGTGCCATATCAACCTCACGGGAATTATTTTTTACCTATAATTGTGGATTCTGGTGCCAAACTGAACAGAACACGCACAAGCCAGCTGATCTAAGCACCATCCTTTGACTTTTATTCGTGTCCATAACTTATAAGCTGTATATTATTATATTAACTTTTGGACGTAGTAACTTTGTTGCCATTTTGGAGTTATTATTCATTTTGGTCCGCCAAACTATAAGTTGTTTGTAACTATTCGCGGGGCAAACTAGTTTGTATCACGTAGGATTGTCTGAATAATGGAATCCATGTTATCGTCCATATCACATTGAGGATAGGGTTTTTTAGTAAACCTGCTGTAGATTGTCCTACAAAGGTGACACGTCAAGACACTTGAAATTTCAACGCTAACTGGCAATAGGATGTTCTGACCCAGTTTTTACTAATAAAACAGAAGGCTGTGATAGAGTACTTGGATCTGGTATTATCGAAGATCATCTTTTTCACCTTACCGAGCGTCTTTGGTTGCTTATTCGCCTCATTACTTATTTCTTTTAAGTTTGCTAACAGTTCCTTCCATAAGCTTCTCAGAAGACTAGTTATATTGCTCAGTATTCATACTGAATAGTATACGGAATAAGTGCAGATTCTGATCAAATGTGTATGTCCAATTGACCATTGTTAAGGTCGCAAGAATGAAGTAACACCAATGATCTGCCCATTTCGGCGATTTATTTGGTAGTTTTCCTTTTTTCGGTGATTTTAACAGCTCACATTCCCCGCATACCTCCTTAATGAAAATTATATTCTACGATCCATCAATCTTGAATAATTTTCATTTTTCAGACAGCTTCTGTTCAGTGTGTATGATATATCCATTTATTACTATTGAAAGTAACACTGTCTACAAACACATTCCCTTTACACACATTTCAAGTCAGTGAGACATGATGACATATTTCTCTCGGAAACCTCAAGTGAAGGCTTGTTATAGAAAGTTAAAATATCCAAACATTCAGTTCATAAATACTTCGAACGGTCATCTTTGCGACGGGAGAAAATCGAAGTATTTGACTTATAGTAAACTGGCTGTGAAACATGCCCTTTATAATTAAAACTAGTCATATTTGTCATCCACAGCCCTTGAACTTCGTTTAAAGTCTCCAAATACTGGCATCACTCTTGCTCATCAGTTTACTGCTTTGTTTTCAGGATTCAATATTGAAGATTTGTGACGAATTCTGTTTCTTAATTGTTTTTTGAGGAAACTATTATGATAGGTTTGCAGTTATATACAAAATCTTTAGTTGACTCATGATTTTTATTTGGCTTACGTAATTCAGAACTGCAGATCTGTCAACTATTTGTCTTCTAAGTGTCCAAGAGTCCGGAATTCACGATTATGCAGTTCGCGACACACGCCTTGGTAGACTGCCAACTTTACTACGACCACTTTCGACTTGTGACATCTCAACTGCATCCACACACAACGCGATCGCCGAACTACAACAGGGCAATTAGGATCTCCACTAATATGACTATCTCAGTTGACAAAACTATCATAATCATTAACTGGAGGAAGCTACTCGCATAAAATTCAGACTCGTTCGTTCTAAGGCCTTCGTCTTGATATTATTAAAAGTTGGTTTGAAATACATCTAGTCTGTTTCGCTCATTTTTAAGATAGAGAGAACGGATTGTTTCGGATTTCCAAACTGTTGATAATCCAATACCTTATAAACCAAACCAAGTGAGTTTACGAGGATGAAACCTACTTACCACTATCACCTCAGATTATAAATCATGAATATAACTGTTGCCATATTTGCACAAGCTTTTCTAGCCGTTAAAATTTGAGTGACAAAGAGTTATGGGCAGATGTAACTCATAAAGTTCTGCTAATTTAGCTGACCAATGTGACCCTGAATTTACGGATCAGACCTATAATGTGTAGACAACATGACTACATTTTTTAAGCAAACCGAATTGCTTATATTTTAATACGCGACAAACTACTCAATCGCAAAAATAGTCATTTTTTGAAGAGATTTATTGGTTGTGGTTATTATTAAATTTTTCAAAAGATGTTGGAGTAAACAAAATAGTGAAAGCTTTCAGCAATTCTAAGTCAAGAAGATGCATCAATTGTTGAGTTTTTTTCCACCGATAATATGTGTAATTGTCCTCTGTGGATATTTAAATAAGAACAAAGTCTAAGCATCTGTTGACTTCCAACATGGAATTACTGAACTACTACTGATTGATACAGAAAATTGTTACACTGTACAGTTACCGGTAAAAGTCAAACTAGCCTGTCAGTTTCAATGATATTTCAATAAAACATATACAAGGAATGTCAAAATATACACTGACGTAGAAAAGAAATTTCAGTAGGAACAGTTTCATCTCATTTAAATAGGTCATGATTGTTGATCGTAGTCTCCATTAGTAGTTACTGGTGTAGTTTGAGACGGCTGATTTAATCTACGCAGTACTCTTAAAGCACGTTTAGCAGCTAAGCTTTTGGCCAATCGATAATTTCGTCCAACACCATAAAATCGACCTTTACCTAATACATGGGCACAAACTGAAATTCTTCCGTCCACCATTCGTCGAGCTCTCCTACACAAACAAATAAAAGTCATAAAATGTTTTTTGGTTAGTCTTATGAAAAAAAATTACATGAAAATAATCTCACAGTTTACTATCAAATGATCGTCATGTACTGAACTGGAACTTTAGATGTACTGTGTTGTATAATAAAGTTTATTTATTGGTTACTTCATAGAGATGTAATCGAACACTAGTACTCAGCTTGAGGGTCATAGATAGTCTTACGAAGGGAGATGAGTGAGCTGTAATTAATTAGAGTTGATAACCTTTCTATAAGAAAACAACCCAACTGTAATACACTTAATCAACTGGTTCAAAACTTTTGTCCAGAGCCACCTATTGATTGCTTTTAACCGTCTAAAAAAACAATACATGCATAGCTTCATGCTTGTAGACATGCTGAATTATGTTTTTAGATATTACAACCTAAAAAACTGAACTTTTAAACCAGGTCCTACGACAACTTGTTTATGAAATATCTTGTGTACAGTACATAGCGTCTGATAAAATGGTAGTTAACGTAAAATATCTGATGTTGTGTGTTGGATAATGCCATGATTCTGTACACAATCAATCATTTAGGGATAGTGTGAACGTAATGAGTTTTGGAAATCTTCAATGCATAGAGAGTCGCGACTGGCCTGCGTCAACACCTGAATTAAGGATAGGGAGTGAAGTAGTCGAACGCGTCGACAACTTCACTTATCTTGGAAGTCTGATCAGCCCTAATGGGTTGGTGTCTGACGAAATCTCAGCACGGATTCAAAAAGCTCGTTTGGCTTTTGCCAACTTACGTCACCTATGGCGAAGACGAGATCTCCGTCTATCAATTAAGGGACGAGTATACTGCGCAGCAGTTCGTTCTGTTCTACTTTACGGCTGCGAAACATGGCCATTAAGAGTAGAAGATACTCGTAGGTTACTAGTATTTGACCACAGATGCCTCAGAAATATTGCTCGCATCTGCTGGGATAACCGGGTAAGTAATAGTGAGGTTAGACGCAGGGTATTAGGGAACGATGGTAAATCAGTTGATGAGGTGATGAATCTTCATCGACTGAGATGGTTGGGCCACGTGTTACGTATGCCTGAACATCGATTACCACGACGCGCAATGTTGACTAGTGTAGGGGATGGTTGGAAGAGAGTTAGGGGCGGCCAAACCAAAACATGGCATCAGTGTTTGAAGTCACTAACTTCTAGTCTGAGCCATGTTGGTAGATGCAGACTACCTGGTTGGGGTCCGCGTGACTATCGTAATAAATGGTTGGAGATTCTGGGTGACATGGCTCAGAATCAATCACAATGGCGTAGGTGTATACACTCTTTATCTTCCCTTAAACCTTGAGATTAAAATTGCTTCATATCTCTCTTCCTTCCTGTACTATATCCTTATATACAACCTTTCTCTATATACTACCACCACTAAATTAATTACTTCTATGAATCCGGTGTTCATCTTGTTGTGCTAGCGAGGTATGGCAACTTGGACCGATGCATATATGTGCCTGGTCCTACGTTGTCGCTGACTGACTGATAGAGAGTCGCAACAACAGATTAATGTGTTTAAGTGCTAAGCCAGTGCATTACTATTGCGACATATTTTTGGAAAAATTCCGCTTATTTTAAATTGGGAAGCTAAATATCAATGTTTTTCTACACAAATGTACGGATACACATAATATGTTAGTCTAGAAAATGATTCCACAACTGGTTAATGACTTAATAATTTAACTGTATACAAAGTATGGTACCTATGAACATGTAAAAAATGTCTACTACTTCTCACAACTTACTCGAATTTTGTTCCTTCTGGTTCCAGTTCTAATAATTGTCTAACTGGTGATTTTGGAATACAAGCAGTATATCGTTCTATAAATAGCAAAGAATAAAATGAAGTTTGAAAAAACCACAGGGATATTTTTAAAGTTAAATTTAATTCTAGTAATTTGATTGTATGACCACAGTAAGATACGAGATGAGTATTTCAGTATGAATGAAGTTGTGTTGAAAACCAAGTTCTTTATAAATGTTTGATGTAGAACTATCATAATATCTTGATGGAACTGGTGTTACGGTCTCGGATTATCCGACTTCACAGCCTAAGACATTACCATTAAGCTATTCAGGTAATGACTAACTTCCTGCAGTGTTCTTACATTAACACTTGATTGATCTCAGACAGTAGTGACTAAAATCACTTCCGTCTAGTATTTTGGTGCTTATTTCCATTTCTTTGAAAATAAATTGTTACTGAATACATTCAACGTTTTTTTAATGAACAAACTTTATTACAAGGATAGTTTTAATTAGGTACCCATCTTATTACTATAAGTTAATTTTCGTTATTAAAATTAAAATTCAGAGAGAAAGTTGTTGAAATGAAAGACACTGGACATAGACATTTTCGAATTTGAAATTTGGGATTTTTAAAATGTGATCTGTTTATTTTCAGAATAGAAACCAGTATTTCATAACGCTACAGTAAACAACTCACAGTTAGGTCAATGGGATCAGATGCTTTCTATTTCATTCAACTTCAATTTCAGCAACTGAATAGTATAGTTCGTAGCACTACCAATGCAGGGCAGCGGATTGACTACAGACGTAGTGATTACGAAGTTCGGCTACACGCAGTATACATTAGAGTATACTTATGTGAAGGTAAACAAAACTAACTAATTACTACTGAATTCATTTTACTGATCAACAGAGCTGCCAACAAAGGAGATGTATCTGACATTAAAAATTCAGTACTTGAAATGATGAGGCAGATTTACAACTCGTGTAGATGCTTTTATTTGGTGTTGTGCTCTCTAGGTTATATGATTGTCAGGCTTTCATTGTCATTCTGAACAATAACAGCAACACCTACTTCTTCTGTATGAAAAGAACATAGTACTGCTAGAAACTTCTGTATCTAACAACAAAACATATTTATATATTTGAGGATGATCATTGGAATATTAAAGAAAAATTCTATGGAGAGTATCAGTCCCATCAATATTGTATATATGCTTTGTTAAAGAGAGAGAGATAACTAAGATGATTATTGTGCCCTTAACCACTCAGTAATCAGACGAATAAAAAATTAATAAGTTATGGATAGTGGCCTGTCAATTAAAGCAATATCGAGGCAATCCGCACAGTATGCATATATGCCAGTAAGAGACTGATCAACTGCAGTCCTAAACATCACTGGAAAAACTCAAGTAAACAACACCAAGTGAATTTAATCAATAAGTTAGCAATATATCACCATAATGGGATAATTGTTACTATTTACGAATAACGCAATAAACTAGTTTAACTAACCAATACGTTCTTTCATAATGGGATAGAATATTTGCCAAACAGTATCCAGACTGAAATTCGAATCAAGAAATATTGCACCAGCTAAAGATTCAAATATATCACTTAAAGCTTTAGGAATTTCTACATCGTCTGATAATCGATTAGTTGTCAAGTGACCAGTATTGGTAGGAATTGTGTTGTTGGCATTGTTACTTTTGCCTGATTTCGACAGATGTTGCTCGTATGTTTGGTGTTGAGGTTTTGAGGATTGATTTTCAGACTAATTGATGGGTCAAATGAAATCAAAAACAAGAAATAAATGAATACTAAAGCAAATTCTAGACGACAAGAGAAAATTTACGTATTGTGTTAATACCAAGAGAATCAAACAAACGTCCTGCATTATTAACCCTTATTAGTGAATGATGATATCTAATGAAAAAGTCACAATTCGTCTTAGTATGGGGACTCTCCAAAAGTAAGCATATATAACCCCACTCATGGATAGGATCCAAGATTTTATGACCACCCAGGGACTACGACCTTTCTAGACATAAGAAGTCAGTAAAACAGTGTTTACGTGATTGACGTATCCAACTTTTAAGAAGGAGGTCGTACGTTTGAATGCGAAAGAAAACACTGAGTAATTGATAAACCAGATCAATTGTAAAGGCTGTTAGCATAATTAAGCCAAAAACTTTATTCATCAGATGACTCCAAGAATCTGTAAACACGAATTTGTAATTAAAAGTTTTTATCAAAGCTCAATACATCTATATGTAAGTGACTGTAACTTAAGCACAAAGAAGTCCTATGAAGTCACGGATATCTATAAGATTTTACATTTTTGTCATCTAAATAAAGTAGAACTGAGAAAAAGAAAGGAAAATGAATTAGGATACATAAGGCTAATTGATAACTTCAAAAATTCATTTCTTTTCCTTATTTTTTAACCTCGTAATATTTACACACCACTTACAGAATTTTGAACAAATAAACCAGTTAATTCTTGAGTATCTTTTTCTTGCCATTTAGATTCACATTCTTTAGCATGATTTAATATTGATGCATGTTTTTCTTCTTCATCATCATTATACAAATCATCTTCTTCGTCGTCATTATCATTGTCTTTTTCTTTTACTCCTCCTTCTTCTTCACTAACGTCACCATGAACATGAGTTTGACAATGACGTTGTTTACTAATGCTGATAATAGATGGTGTATTTTGATTATTCACCATCATTGATGTTTTCGTAACGGGGTAAGAATTTGAAGAAGATAAGTTAGAACTTGTTAGATTATTTATAGTTTCTTCAGTAAATGTATCAACTAATTCAGGTTGTCGAATTTCAATTTCCTTTTTACGCAAGGATTTATTTACAAGTGAAGATGAGAGGAGAGAAAAAGAAGGGAAAAAGGCAAGTGTTAGAAATAAAAATATACATACAAATTGTATTATATGTAGGAGGAAATTTGGTTGTCGCAACTCATTAGCCGGGTAGGTGTCTTTTACATGTCAATTTAAACGATCAAATGTCAAAACAGTTTATCAGAAATAGGTACATCTATTCTATTGGAGGATTGTATAAGAAATAGAACCCAAACCGTGATGTTACCTCGATGTAGTGCATGTTACATTTAACACAATTCGATGAATCTCTTTGTAGTTACTTAAATAGTACAAAGAAATAGCGCGAAAATTCTTGTTCAATTTATTCGAAGTTATCAAGCCAAACCTTGATAATGACAACAAGAAACCGGATAGTCTTAGCAGACACCACATTTCATATCCAATTCAAATGTCGCAAGAAATATAAACGAGTTTTAAAACTACCAATGTTTAATGTTTAAAAGACAGTAATCATAGCATTAAATGGTTTGAAGACGTCTCCAGGAAGCCTTGAACCATGATTTTATGTTAGTTGGGACTCGTTAGCCAATATTGTAGAAACTAATGCTCGCTGTGTGATTCGGATAGACAGAATTCAATGAAGACTAACGGATTAGACTAACATTGGTTACTACTAAGAAATCAATCGGTTTTAAATACTCCAGAAATATAGGATGTGAATCGTGGCGCGGATAGCTTAGTGGTTAAGCCTAAGAATGGGAAGTTAGGTGACCCGTATTTGAATCCAGGATTGCAAATATACCTTGCTGACGAGTGCCAACTAATACTATAAACATAGGTTCACACATCCCTTATGACCTTACCTGCAACCATCTAACGTATAAATGTGAGGCGATTTTGAGTCACTCAGACTAGTGGGTATATTTTAACTTTAATGATAAAAGAATTCCATCAACACTAAAAGACTAGACAAACTTGACATTTGCCACCATTCAGTGATCGGACCAACTATAATCAATTACAGTACACTGTATATTTCTTAGAAATATATATTCATTCCCAATTACACCTGGTAAAACATAAATTAAATAAAATATACACATATATATTTTTTGATTTGTATTAATAATAACACTTACCTCATTTGTAATAAAATCTAGATCATCTTTAGCTACATCTTTTTGATAACGTACAAATACATCGATTGTATGCAACAATTGTGGTGATGAAGCACGAAAATATTTATGTAAACCAATTCGTACAGCTAATGCAGCAAATATATTATTATTTACTAAAGCTGATCTTAAATCAGTTAATACACCAGGTGAATGTTGTTTAGAATCTTCATATAGAAATCTTGTTATTACATAATCTAATACAGCATCACCTAAAAATTCTAAACGTTGATAACAATCTAAATCAGTTGAAAACATTAAGTTGGATTGATCAGATAAATTATTGGATGTTGATAAAACACGTAGTTGATGATAAGATGGATGTGTAAAAGCCTATACAAGAAAGATAGATAGAAGGAAAACCCGATACAGAAAGTAAATATAAGATTGTAGAAATTGTTTATTCTCATCAAAATCATGAACTGATCAATGTTAGGCAACTACTGAAAACTTGAAAGTACTGGAAGGCCGTTTCGTTCTAGTATGAGACTCTTTTGCAGTGAGTATCCACAACCATACTAGGACGAAATGGACGTCCAGTCTTTCCAGGTTTTCAATGGTGGTCTAACATCAATCAATTCATGATCTCAATCAAAAACTTAATCTCCACAACTCCATACTGATAATCAGATAAGTGTTTTTGAATAATTGTGCAGTTAATTTCTTTTCAATTATCTACAGTGATATTAATTTCCAGATGAAATAGTGTTATTTCAATCCGTCCATTCCAAATGCCCTGATACGGTCGATGGTGAGGACAGTCAGCTCTTCCTCTCAAAATGCTCTCTTACATGACCACGCGTATACAACCACTGCCACGGAAGTCCTACTCACTGCCTTCTCGTGGCGGGCGTGTTGTTTATGAAGTTGAGAGAACGAAAACCGAATGTCCGGTGCTTTAACCAAGTTGGTGGATACAGAGGATCCATCTACAGGAGTTGGAAAACCCTGACTCCAAACTAATGATGCACGTGGGATACAGGATTCTGAGGAAACAAACAGAGTATGAACCTATTGTTGGTCACCGACTACCACGGGACTGCACCTCCGAACGTTGCTCCACTTCCTTGTGGATTAGACTTATTGGTCAAAGGCTCGGGGAGTGGCCCCCTATGACAACCACCTGCTTCCGTTCGGACACCCGGGCAGTATACAAGCCCTCACAGAAATCTAATGATAAAGTGTGGTACATATGTATTCGGTGCCTCCTCGTACCAATATTTATGTGTTTAAATAAATAAATAAATAAGTGTAATGAAATACAAACAAGATACCATACACATATGGCTGTGATCAAGTTAAGCTAGGAGGATTGAAATAGATAAATTCAGCAGTTTGTTAGGAGTGAATTCGGAAAAAAGAAATTCGCAAGCTCAGGAAGAATAACAATTTCATTTGAAAAAAAGAGAGAAGTAATAGTTTAGTTAGCCCCTACTTATTACTACTACTCACCTGAATCAATAGACTAGGATCCTTGAAAGTATAATTTAACGAAGATTCCAATTCATCAAATCTCCAAACTAAACGTGCTTCATTTAAATTTGCTCTATTTTCATCGGTATCTAAGTAGTTGGATTTTGGTAAAGACCATGGAGCTCTAGCAGTTGGTTGACTATTATCTGTAGAAAAAAAAACAATTACTGTGTTTTAGAAAATCGAAATTTCGCAGAGAAGTGTATCGGGATGATGAAAAGTACGAAGCTGTGATGATTGGTAAAACAGTGATTATTAAAGTTGATATTAGATTAATATCATGAATGGTTCGATGTCAGACCACCACTGAAAACCCGGAAGCACTGGACGGCTGTTTCGTCTTAGTATGGGGCTCCTCATCAGTGCGCATCCACGACCCCGCATGCGTGACTCGAACCCAGGACCTTCGGTCCGAATCGGCCGTCCAGTGCTTCCAGATTTTCAGTGGTGGTCTGACATCGATCCATTCATGACGTCAATCTAATATCAACTTTAATAATAGAATAGATGAAATGTGAGTAGCAATAGAATCCAGGAAGCACGTTTTACTCTATTTGGAACTCGTCAGCTGGATTTACTTTGGTAGTTAACAAGATATCCATCATACTTTGTAAAGTCAAGTCAATAACAGTCCCTACTAGAAATAAAACAGCCTTTATTTAAAAAAAATACACATATATTACCTGATTTATGAAGACAATCGATTCCAAACCATTGCATTAAACGTAGAGCAGAGCGTTCTCCACGAGTTGTTAAATAACAACCGATCAATGCTTCAACACAATCTGCTATCGACTTATCCGGTATAGCTTGTTGTATAGTAATTAAATACTGATTATTTCTATAATACAATAGTAATAATATGTAGTTGGAGTTATTTGATGATGAAGACATATTAGAAAATAAGTAATTGATAAGAGCTAGTTTCTTATCATCGGTAACGTATATAATCCATATAAAGTTTTATTTCAACTATTTCTGCTCGGTAGATCCAAGTGAAGAGAGGGAGTGTTTGATTTGATTTAGTCAAACAATAACATTCAAACAACTAGATATCAGGAGTAACACAAGTATCACCAATGGCGATGATGGATGATGATTGCGAAATACCACACATTGATTAAAATTAGAAATATCAGTCTATGCATGCCAATTCAGTTGCCTAGAGTTAAGATACTGGCAGAGAGGTCTGGATGCGCGCGCTTGATGAATCTCATACTAAGAAGAAAAAAAACTATCTTGCGCTTCTCAGTTTTTTATTTGTCTCCCTAACTAAAGTCCGTTCACGATGTAAACTAAAAATTCAATAAAACCCACAGCTTGCCTGGACAAACTAGATTCCTTAAGGTACTGAAGAGTCAAAAAAAGTTAATAAGAGCACATGTGCAAGCAGCTGATTGTCATGATCAATTGAAACAAATTAGTACAGTTATAAATATTCATCGTTTTGTATTCATTTAAAAATGACACTGACCATAATTGATAGGTTCATTAGTGAAATCTTTCGTCAGCTTAGAATAAGGTAACATATCAATAATAGACATTATTCCAACTACTGGGATATATATATATATATATATATATAATATTTACTGTGTGATAAGGAACAGTATTGAGAACTTAGTCGTCTAAAACACAATGGATGTAACCGACAAATGAAAAATTCAACTAATCTGTTTCAATCATCGATAAAAATGCCTAATTCATTGAGAGACACAACATAACATGATTTTCATTACCATTAATTATCTTATTTAATAATGGAAACATTCCTTTCATAAACTAATAAATCAATCGTTGGTTACCGGCTACCATGGGACTGCATCTCCTCACGATGTTCCACTGCCTTGTGGATCAAACCTTTAGGTCAAAGGCTCCAAGTGTGGCCCTCTAAGAAAACCATCTGTTTCAGTTTGGGCACCCGGGCAGTATCACAGCCCTCAAACAAATCAAATAAGATTTGTGTGGCGCATATGTATCTGGTGCTTTTTTGTACCAATATTTATGTGTTCAAATAAATAAACAAATAATAAAATTATTTCTTATACATAAGGTTGATAAGAACAATGAAGTGAACAACTTACAAATGTTGTGCATGTAACACTTTTGGATCATTTGGATCCCATTCAGAAATTGGAAAATTTTCAATAGGTTTAATTTTATTTTCATCAATAAAATCAATATTTCGTAGAACTTCATCATCCATTAAAGTATCAGTTGACCAAATTACTAAATTACGATTAGATTCAAATTTTTTAATTATTTCATTATTAAGACGTTTATCTTGACGTACATAATATCCAGGTGGTATCCAATTTTCATGTGGTTCAAATTTACAACCAATCATTCGATTTTGTAAATCTTTAGCCTTACCTAAACGATATAAATTGGAATTACAAACCTAAAGTATAAATACAGAAAAAAAGGGAGTAGAACATGTCGTTAATTTATTCAAAAAGAAAATGTTTTAATAAATACATATCAATTTTCATAGTTGAGATCATGAATCAATTGAAGCTAGACCAACATGGAAAACCTGGAAGCACTGAACGGCCATTTCGTCCTATTATGGGACTCCACAGCGGTGCGCATCCACGATCAGTTAAATTGTAGTTGGTTAGACAATCAATGAAAACCAAGAAGTATTGGATAGGTATTTCGTTCTAGTGTAGAAATCTAAAATAATATGAATCCAAGACCTTACTATCAATCAGGCTTACACGTCTAACCTTCAATCAATTCGTAATACTGTGCAACCGTCTTCTAAAGATCAGTTTGTGATTGTAAACTATAAAATTCACAATGACAGAACAAATTAGTTAAATATGATTAATGTGAAGTAGAGAAAATTTGTCTTATTTATTAACCAACAGTCTCAAATGTCTTCTTTTTAAAAAATTTTAGTCACTTTATATCACAGTTAACTGTCGAAAAAAATAGATTCGCAGGAAAGTCGTGTTTTTCTGTTTACCCCAGGAGTATGAGATATATAGAGATCAAGATAGTTGCACTAGTGCTACAAAAGCCTCAAATTGTCTAACCTTCTTAATTCTGTCAAAAAAGTATAGGTTTCATGCTTAACCAAGGTCTTGGAAACTTGGTACTAAAGAACTGACATACATTATTGTTTCATTGATTACTGTCTCTTTTGATTTGCTATCTTGTTACATGTTCCTCAGGTGATCGATGTTACTATAGAAACAGAATTATTGTGTACTATTTAAGACTTCCTAGAATATAGAGCACCCTTGTCAAGAATGGACTTTTTCTTCTCATATTGGAATGCTTGGTGTATACTACGGTTAGTGTTGTACTTACGTATGAAAAGCACATAGTAGGGAAGAGTAAAAGAGGGAAACTTAGTCTCAGTCTTAATCGTCTAGAAGTAAGGATATAAAAAATGGCTAATTTCACAGTTGGTATGAAGATGTGAGAAGTAAGATTCTGATCTTTGGGTGCATTTTTCACAGTGGTACTTGAGCAGAAAAGATTATTGTAATTCAGGCAAAACAAGTAACAACTCATGTTTGTACATGTGAAAAACAGACATACATGAGATAATCCCAACATGAACACAAAAGAACTTACGATTCGACTACGTAAATGACTTAATTTGCCTTCATGTGCTTCCGGATAGGTAAGATAGAGATGCACCGTGACGACAAATTTCAAAAAACTATCACCAATCGTTTCCATACGTTCTAGATTAATGAAATCATTAGAACATGACATTGTTAAAGCCTGTAAAATAGTTGTAGGTCCAGGTTGATAAGCACGTTTACGAATGTCGTTTGAAGGTTTTTCTGAATCCTGTTGTAGAAAAAAACAACCGAATTGGTTTTTTATGATATAAAGGTCATAAAAGTGAAATGTGGAGCACGATAAAGAGTCAAGTGGCACTATATCTATGTCCATAGCTTTCTGCCGACTACTTCCAACCAACCAACGTCTCAAAATTATGCACACGATTTTGAGTCACTCAGACTACTGGGCGTGATGCAACTGGATCTATAGAATTCAATTGGCACTGAAGGGCTAAACAAACACGAGATCGCTAACTACTCAGTGGTCGAATAGAGAAAATTTCTCAGCTCTATGGGAGGTCAATAGCGGTCCGAAAATCGGTGATAACGTCTTAGACTATAAAGTCGGATGACGCAGGTTTGAATACTGCTGGGAGTGACTTTAACATTGCAGGTACTCTTTTTTAACGAGTCCCAACTAGGATGAAACTTAGACCTGGGATGTTCTGAATACTAGCTTTAAATACTAAACAGCATAACGAACTACTATGAACTCTAACAATACTGTCCTTATTTTGTAGGTACTACTAGAGTGAAAGAAAATGCAGGTGTGGAAAACCTATTAACTATTTTATGTAAAATTACACAGTGCTTTTGTAAATTTGAAAATCATACATTTAATACGTTATTTGCACATCTTTCTGTTGTCCTTTACATAATCCATGATTTTTCCAATTCAGTTGCTATTCCAACTTCTCTCTGTTTCCCTTGCTGATCTCTTCAATTCAATTTCTCAATCTTCTGCTGGCAGACATTCCACTTCAGATTGCTGCTACATACTACTTATATCTGTCAACTGATTGGCGGCCTGCTTCAATATCTGGGCTACCAGTTCCTACCATCTAGATATTTCGGCATATCTGTCTTTTGAATGAATGCGACAATATTTGGAATTAGACTACGACTATTGAGTACCGAGTTTCATTTTACTTAAAACAATATGGATATAAAAAGATAAGACGAATATGTGTATATCGAATACGTCTATATGGTGAAATAGATATGTCACTGAAACAATGTTAATTTTAATTTGTACTTACTAATTGTCTCGAAATATTGAATTCACTTAAATCATTATCATAGTCATTATCATCTTCAGGTGGAAAGAAATGAACATTTCCTTCAAAGCTGTCTACACTCTCTGTATCCGAATCAGTTACCAAGTATTCTTTATCCATATTAATATAATTTTCAACAACTCTGAAAATAAAGAAAATCTTTTTTGATGAAAAAAACTATAACTTCTAAGTTATTTTTGTATTGTTCGTTTTAATCTTCCCATTGACGTTTAGGACTGCAACTAATCAGTCTCTTATTAGCATATGTGCATCCTGTGCAAATTGCCTATGTCACAAACATTATAAGCAAAAATGGATGATGGCTAGCATTGGAATCCGGAACACGCGTTTCGTCCTACTTTGGGACTCAACAACCGGATGTACCTGAGTCCCAGAATCGACTTTCACTGCGGAAGTCGGACAAAATACCGTTCATTCCAAACGCCACCGCGTTATCCACTTAACTACTGAATCCAGATAGCCTCTAGCCTATGCAACCGTGTAAAGATTAACTCACTCTGTACGGGTTGTTTGAATCTTTTCATTGTGGTTAAAGACTGCAGTTGATCAGTCTCTTATTGGCATATAATTTTTGAGATAAAAAATGTTTATTTACAACGATGAAATCGGTATTTAAGAAATTTATTTTGCAACTACACACTGATTAAATTGTTTAGAAAAGATGGTGAAACACATCTTTGAAAATGATCTCTGAAATTAATATTCATACAGTACTGTTGGAGAGACAAACACTTATGGATTTATTGAGTGACAAGAAAATGAATTGCTTATTGACCTACGACCAAACTGTCTAGTTTATAATATTTTAGAATTTCAATAACGTGCTTTATTTATTAGTCACTCATCAACTGATTACTTTATTTTGATTCGATTCGATTCAGCTTGAGATGAAGAACATGTTATGTCCCGATAACAATAGTGAATAATAACTTTGTGATCTATTTACGAACCAATACTATGCCTATATTTCCTATCGTATAATTGCTAAATAACTAAGCTATTCATATTCGTGTCCCCCTTATTATAAGCTATATTTTGAACTATAAACCATTGTTATATGATTTACCATTCTTGCATTATGCCCTGTCTTTTATTTACTATCTCCCCTATTCACAGCCACCTTTAGCTAAATCTTTTACAAATGTTATTTTCTATTTTATGGTATGGTGCGGTCAGTTTGATGGGTATATAAAATCAATATGTTTGAAATATAATGATTCATACCACAGAGATTGTTATTAGTGTTCTGGACTTAACTGGCTGGGCTGGGCAGAAAGCAGGACTGATAAGTACTCTAGACTGCTCGTACAGGTTTCGTGTATCACTGGTCCGATTGGTAATTCGCTGCTCTCTGATTGGCGGTCTTATCACGTCATACGTTAACAGGGCATCCACTCGGCCACAAGTTATAACAGAGCAATCACTGTGATCACAGTTGGTTCGAACAGTAAATAACTATAGAAATGAAGTTACCATATACTTAAAAGTTGGGTTCTACGGCTTAGAAGATCGATTATTGAGCTAAGTAACAACGTCTAAACCTGCACGTATCAATATTTGTGTTACATTTTATTCGCGTGTGAAATTTATGTATGTTACTAATGCTGATTCGTCAAAACAGATGGGGTTTGAATAGGACAAAGAAGAGTAAGATGAAAAAAGCTAGGAGCGCACAGGCTAAGATCTAGTTATTACTCCACGAAGTCGCTGATATCTTAGTTTGAACAGCGAAGGGATATATAAACGTATTCATTGAGGCTTCTGAGATAATCATGGTCTGGCATTTGGTAAATATCAGCTAAGCAGTGTATCATGAGCCTTAGTGTTTACACAACGGCACACATTATTGCGATTTGGTAATAAAAGCAGGTTCGATATTAATATAATTGGAACGACAGTTGCCAAACATATGCACATGTAAAGAGATGAACAAAAAAAAATGCAAAAAAGTACCGATATTACCACGAAAATCTGACTTCGCACTGAGCCACGTAACTTATGATGTTATACATTATACACAGTGATGAAACAGTAGGGAATTGTAACATTTAGCACAAATCAATACTGTTATAAAACTTATAAGTTTAAGTGAGGTTTCATAACTGAATTTAAATATATTGAAGGAGCGGATGAATTAGTCAAAAAATAATCTTTTGAGGGTGTAGTACGTCCTTTGAAGAGATACAATACAGACGTCCTGTAGACGAAGCTTAATTTTATAAACAAAAGACGGCAAACAGTAACCATAAATGCTAAGTAATTCAGATTGTTAGCAATAGACATTTAGGAAATACTTGGCGACTGATTTACGCACCTAAGCTATTTGTACGTCGCAAAGAATTTGAAAAACGTAATGTGGATTGAAGAGCAGGTTAGTTTGATAAAAGTGCAAATCAATGGAAAATGAATAATTGGATATTAATGAAATAGGATAAATTAAATAACTAACCTTAGTTCATCCTCGTCCTCACTGTTATTCGATGGATTAGCATCTAGATAAAATCATAAATAAGATCAATGAATAGAAATAATGAATGACACATTCTCTTTTGAAAAAAATTAAGACAAATGTTCTTAGATCATATGAAAACAAAAAAATCATCAGTGTTCTCTAGAACCATCAAGTTTGCAAACAGAACGCTAGTAATGCCGACTTCCTAGACAACTGGAAGACGTACACTTATAGGTTTCGTTCATCGCAAAGTGAACCTCCTTATAAACTAACACCAGATGAAGTGTGGAACAAGACAATGAGAGGTTACAATTCTTTACGTAATGCGTATATATAAACTTCCATCAACCATTTGGATTTTTCAGTGTGTTCCTCAACTCAAACAGTTTTCTCTCCAGAGTTTCAAGTTTTCTGTCTACGCCGTGCTTTTGATGCACTGAAACTCTTCTCAGAGTCCGAAAACTGTGACAGGTTTGAGACCACGTTCCACCACATACTATTTACAAATAATCTTGTGGGTAGATTCCACTACAATAGGACTATTGAAGACAATGTAGCTCTGCTAGTACGGCTATTTTATCTTAGTTTGAGACTTTACGAGTGTAAATCCTTAGAATATATATACGGTTTAACAAATGGATTTTGAGTTACATGATGAGGAATATGCTTTTAGAACATTAAGTAAGAAACTAATATTATACTTTTCAAATCAATTTATTTTTACAAATGATAGGACTCCTCAGCTGCATATACATGAATCTTACTGTTAATGTTCACACTGACACCCAAACATGATAATTTTCGCATCAAATAGCAATGCGTTATTCACTGAGCTATTGAGCTCAGATAGCAACTAGCTCATATATATAATCCTAATTTGGATGAAAAACGTGTACTGGACTCGATTGTCAGATACAATTGATACACTCTAAAAATGTGTGGAAAAACGGATCGAGTCAATCCGCTCAGAATGCACATATTCGAACTAAGACTGATCGAAAATTAGTTATGAATATAATTAAACGGATATATTAAACCCTTTCTAATAACTAAGACATTTCATGAAAAATCATATCCCTCATACTATAAAATTAACGAGTTAGTGTCTTATTCGTGACTTGATTAATTCCAAAGCCCGCATTAGTTATTATTATTATTATCATTATTATTATTAAGCCAGTTACTCTAATTGATCAACATCAAACAATGCAAATGAGATTGATACAATGTGAAACGACGTTCATGTGAAAGTGGTTATTTTATGATGAGTGTCAGTCTATAATAATAAATAAGTAATATTAGAGAATGGGCTGAACAAACAATAACCTACCATTTGAATTTAACTCAATAACTTTTGTTTCTTGTAATAATGATTCTAAATTTCCGTTTGATAAACTGAAATGATCGTATGGTAATGATGATAACGCTGTGGTAGTAGATTTCTGTGCTGACGATTGATGACGATGATGTTTATTGTTATGAACCATTGATGCTGAAGTAGCATGAAGTTTTAAAATAGTCGGTTTTTCAGATAATAAATCATCATCACCATCATCCTCGTTAACAACAACGAGATTGTCATTACTGCTATCATGATTTTCTTTGGTTTCAGCATCGATAGAGTTGCGATGATCTTCATCATCATAAATATTATCATTGTCACTTGAAATGCTTACATTATTTTGTTCCTTGTTTATTTGATCGGTAGAAGTATGACTATTAGACACTGAATAGTATGATGAGTCCTTTTTATTATTTTCATTCAATTCAATGGTAGACATTTTCTTGTTTAATTCACATGTATCTATACAAAAAAAGAGGGTATAGTGTGTTGAAAAAAGAAAGGCATATTTATTGTAACAAAATAGTATGAGGTTCCGCGCATGTTTTACCTAAGATGTTATAGCTGAAACCTTTTCAGGTTAAGTTGTGCTTTTTTATTGAATGGGGAGACTTCAATTCTTAGATGAGTAGTTATCTAAAGAGAATGGAATAAGCTACAGATGTACCAATGTTAGTCAGTCAATTAGTTATAACTTAGAGCTCAGAAGTGTTTGCTAACCAAAGTTGTCATAACACATTGCAATGATGAGATGAAATTAACAGAATGAATAGTAAATGAATTCAAATAATAATGTACTAGCAATGATAAAGAGAAGAACTATAGATTATGAATATGGTACGGAAAAGTTTGTATGGAGGAATACTAGGACTCAAGATCTACAGCACGACAAAATGTAGATATATTTGTTCATTGTAATCGATTTTAGGTCATGCCATTCAAAGTGTCAACCTGTGATCGCGATTACAGTGCAGATTCCGACCAGGCAGTCTGGATTTACCAATATGGATTAGATAAACAATTAATGAGTTCATGGGCTGACGTTACATCGCAATTTGACCCCCTTTAATTTTCTCCCAACCTACTTTTACACTAGCAAACATTGCTCGTTGAATTAGGCTGTAGTTAGACATAAATGACCATTTATATAACAACTTTTGTCTAAATTTGATTGAGTAGCTTCATAGCATTTAGGCGCCAGGTTGATATGAGACATTAGGGAGGAAGAATGTGTTTTTAAAATTTCAGGTTCATTTACCAAGATTTTACAAATACATCTTTTCTCCTCAATCCAGTCAGTCAGCTACAACGTATGACCAGAGACATATATGCATCGGTCCAAGTTGCCATACCTCGTTAGCACAACAAGATAGACACCGGATTCATAGAAGTAGTTAATTTAGTGGTGGTAGTATATAAAAGATAGGTTGTATATAAGGATATAGTATAGGAAGGAAGAAAGTTATGGAGCAATTTTAATCTCGAGGTTTAAAGGAAGTTAAAGAGTGTATACACCTACGCCATTGTGATTGATTCTGACCCATATCACCCAGTGTCTCCAACCATTGGTTACGATAGTCACGCGGACCCCAATCAAGTAGTCTGCATCTGCCAACATGGCTCAGACTAGAAGTTAGTGACTTCATGAAGTGATAACTGCCCTCATACCTCTAACAGCACATTTTCTCCTCAATACATTAATATTATTTTGAACTTGTTGGTCCTTTAATTAAAATTCATACTGAAAACAATCTTTTTATGTGATTTTCAATAATAAAAATAATGATGATAATAATTGTAAGAGTGAACAAAAATATAAATACCTGATAGATCACTTGGAACATTTTCAGTTGATTTCACCTTAGTGGTGGTACCGATAACATTGTGGTTTTTAGCTCTTTTCGTATTACGACAATTTTGTTTTCGCCGGCCACCACCACGACTTTTGCCACCGCTACTACCCAGAAATTTCGAATTGGTTCTCGTAGGTTTTCGCTCATTATTATTGTTATAAGTATTAGATTTACTGGTCGATTCATTATTTACGACAACATGATCTGGTGCAATAGGCAGGTGAATATTTAATGATTCAAATAAACAGGAAGTAGTATCAGGATCATTAACATCACCATTCTTGTTGTAATGTGAAGACAAATTGACAAAGTCATCTTTCAAGATTTTATTACATTCTGGTAAGTATGCACATCCTAAATTCGTTTCACAAGCAATACGATGACGTAATTCTTCAGCTAATAATAAGTGTTCTAAACGATATAAGATACTTGGGATACATACAGCTTTACGCCATACTAGAGGAGATGGTAGAATGGAAAAAAAGCAAAATAACAGAAAATCAACATAGCTAATTGGCAATTGAAAAAAGTAGTCACAATACACAGATCATATAATTTAAATGATTCAATATGATTTCCATAGCTGGGAGAATACTATCTCCAGAAGACAAGTTGAGTTGCCTAAACTGAACAACTTTACTTCATCAAATTGACCAATTCTCAGAATGACAAATATGAATCATGCTAATGATTTGCACATACAATTTTATGTATTCATTTATAGACAGATAGAGAAATACTTCTAATGTTGACACTTTATAAGATATAAAATACTTATATCACTGATTCACTGGGGATAATTAAGATTTTAACAGTGAAGATTAGTATACTAATGAAGTGAAAGCTAGTCTGTATAAAAACTTTGAAGTGATATATGTACTTGATATTTTAACATGTATTCCCAATAAAACTGACAACCAACTAATTACTCACTTTTGTTACACCATTCATAACTATATTATCAGCGTTTAAGCTTTATTTCTGATAGACTGTAGTTGAATGTTTTATATTCCTCCCTACTTATTGGATACTTAAGCTCCTGAGGTTACTTTTTTTTAGCATAAATGAAACAAATAGGTAGTTGAATATTTTGATGTTTAAAGATTTCCAGCCATACAATGAAAATGAAGATAGGACGTGTAGATCATCAGAAACGAGGACGTAGTTAGTTTTAAATCGATAGAATTACCGTCAGTTTGCGATATTCGTCGGATAGATTGTGATGAATAGTCATTGAAAAAAAATAAAAAATGATAATAGAAAGAACTAACCTGAAGCAGGAAATGAATGCCGAAAACATAATTCAGGAACTAATAATTGTTTGTTTGTAAGATCTTCACCCTGATGATCATCATGATTTTGTTGTTGATAATATTGTTTGTGTGTATAAACATTATTAGATTTAGAATTATTAATATCACCATTATTATCATTAGCATTAGTATTATTATGTCCATATATATTCATATAACGTGGTATTAATAAATTTAGTCGCAATACTGTCAAGTCAACATCCAACAATGGTTGATTATTTGTTGTAATTAAAGCATTATATTTGTTGATATAGTATGCAGCGAAATTACGAAACTTATCCGATGGAAATGGTGATAGCGGACTCATATCATTCCTAGGTTTCAAGAGTGATAAATAGGGAAGAAAGGAAAGTAATGAGAATTAAAAGATAGAAAAGAAAGTATATATAATGATAGTAATCTTAGGAATAATGATCCATAACAAATTAAGTTAATTCTAAATAGGATAGAATGAGTCCATATATTAACTAATAAACCATCTACATATAATGAGTGGGATAAATAGGTCGCGGTGAAGATAAATACTTTGGAAGTGTTGTCATTGTTATCATCCTGATTGATGGCACAACTAGGTGAGTAGTATTAAGGTTATACTGAATAACTAAATTAACTCATTTGCTAAGTACTTCAGGGTAGGGTGTGAGCAACACTCCACGTACAAGGGCTAATTATACTACCCAGTTCCCAAACCCAAGTAAGTGGAGAGGGATTCAAAGCTGGAACTTGGTGACTGAAGATTGAATGTCTCACCTACTAAACTACCCTTTCACAGTACTGAAGTTACAACTAATGAGTCTAGTGATTTGTTAGGTGGTTTGAAGGTAGTCGATAGAAAATCTAGCCTTCCCTAAGCTTTGTGCAAACTGGAACCCGTTAGCACGGCGTACCTGTAATCTTGGGGTAGTGATAATATCTCAAACTGTGAAACTGAATGACCGGGTTCTAATCCACCAGGGAACACCAGTTCTCTCAAAATTATAAGTTCATAGCGGTGACGAGTACTAAATAGCACAACATCAAGGTCGGGGGGTTTCCTGTAGATTAGCTCCGAATCCCCTGACATCTCAACATTGAGTCACCTGATTGATAGAACTCAATCAGGATTAAAGAACCAGACAAACAAGATATTGTTGGGGAGTTCCAAAGTATTTTTCTGAAAAGTCCATAAGGGTCTCAGAGAACTTTAGGAGACGTTTGATCTAATCAGAGCATCATAGAAACATCTAGAATGCGAAAACTGAAGTATCACATTTCCAACTGGATATTTTCCTATGCTAATACTATACTTAGTATGGTCCCAGAAGCCCAAGGTCGTCCGTGATAGTACAAATACCCCCGTTTTTCTGCACACCAACTAATGTTGGAGCAAGGTGTTCCTTTCGCACCTTGCGCCTTTCCTTTTATGTTCACTTTGCCGTGTAGATTTAACCTGGATTTATTAAAAGCGGCTAGGAAATCCAATCGACAGTTCAATTAAAAGGCCTCTTAGATATCAGTTACTATTCAGTGATCAATCATAGTCTAGTGACTTAAATTATGTTTTGATGAATATTTTACTAACATGTATATGCACAATATTGGTTTCTACTAATGAATTTCATTTTCATTTTAAAATATTTTATACTTCGTTCTTTATCTTTCTTAGCATTGTTAAATAATTAATTGTAGATGTACTATACAGTCAAACATATGATAAAAGTCATCAACCTACGCTATTGAATTGCTTTGGAAATTCTAATCTTAAGGGGTCAGTTGTTTAATATCCATTTTCATACAGGCTAATTTTATTTGCACAGACGGCTTCGAATGCTATTATTTCCCAATTAACTGATTTATAAAAGCAGTTATACAAGTTAGTTATTCGTTTTTCAAGATCATTATGAATATATCCATACAGGTACACAGAAAAAAACGAGCTGCACATTCATTGTTTCATTTTTGAAATTGAGTTATATAATAATACGTATTTATGATAATTGCTGGTAACCAGAGACAGATAACTTATAAATCGTTATATTGTTAAGTAGTAAAAAAAGCTTAAATCGAAAAAAATTAATGACCATCTGGTCAATGACGTTTTTGTAAAACACTTTATTTAAAGGTTACAACAAAGTGATAATTAACGTTTTCAGTTATGATATTTGGCTTTACACAAAAAGAAAGCTAATTAATTATCTCAACATGTACTATTCGTCTGAATATTCCCATTGACGTTTAAGACTGTAACTGATCAGTCTCTTGTTGGCATAAGTGTATCCTGTGCGGATTGCTTCGATAGTGCTTCAAGCAACAGGCATTATAAGCAGATATGGATGGTGGCTAGCAGTGGAATCTAAGGGGTGCGTTTCATACATGCCAATAAGGGAATGATCAATTGCAGTCTTAAACCACAATGGAAAGATTCAAACAACCCATACAGCATGAGTTAATCCTCACGCGGTTGCATAGGCTAGAGGCTATCTGGACTCACTAGTTAAGTGGATAACGCGATGGCATTTGGAGCGGACAGTATTAGGTTCGAATCCCGTAGTGAAATTCGACACTGTGATGAAGGCACATCTGGTTAATGATTTCAAAACAGGACGAAACGCATATCCTAGGTCCTATTGTTAGCCAACATACCTCTCTAATTAATTACCTATTTACAAGTTGTAATAAATCACTAAGATTCACGAACAGAGGAACAGATGGGTAGAACACTTTGAAAATCTCTTGAATTAACCAACTCCATTGAATCCACTGGACATCGAAGCAGCACCTACAGACCTCCCTATAGATGTCACTCCACCAACGATCAAAGAAATAAGGATAGCCATCAGAAAAATCAACAGTGGGAAAGCAGCAGGAACTGACAAAATACCAGCTAAAGCAATGAAGACAGACATAGGAGTAACTGTAAACATGCTTCACACACTATTCAGAAAGCTTTGGGAAGAAAAACAAGTACCGATGGACTGGAAAGAAAGACACCTCATCAAGATACCAAGGAAAGGAGATCTAAGAAAATGTGTGAACTACAAAAGAATTACATCATCACATCAGTACCAGGAAACGTTCCACACAGAGTGTTGCTGAATCGGATGAAAGACGCAGTAGACGCCCAATTTCGAGATCAGTAGGTCGAATTCCGTAAGGATCGGTAGTGCACAGACCAAATCGTCACATTATGGATCATCGTTGAACAATCAATTGAATGGAACTCGTCACTATACGTCAACTCCATCGACTATGAGAAGGCGTTTGACAGTGTAGACAGGAGAACATTATGGAAACTTGTTCGACACTATGGAGTTCCTGAGATCGTCAACATTATCCAGAACTCATACGACGAACTACAGGCCAAAGTCGTGCATGGAGGACAGCTTACACATGCATTTCCAGTAAGGACCGGAGTCAGACAAGGCTGTCTACTCTCCCTCTTCTTCTTTCTTCTGGTGCTCCCCTCGACATCTGAGGAGAAGCACGGGATACAATGGACAGCTCAGAATCAATTAGAAAATTTGTACTTCGCAGATGATCTAGCCCTCCTAACCCATACACACGAACATGTACAAACGAAGACAACTAATATAGCAGCAGCCTCTGAATCGGTAGGCCTCAACATACACGTGGGGAAAAGCAAGATCCTGGAATACAACGCGGAAAATACCAACCCAGTCACATTTGATGGGGAAACTCTGGAAGAGTTGGAATCTTTCACGTACCTGGGAAGTATCATCGATGAACAAGGGGGATTCGATGCAGACGTAAAGGCGAGGATTCTTGTTAGTAGTGGGTTGGATTAAAGAAGTAAAATAAAGCATGGAATGTATGTAAAACCATTCATAATAAACAGATCAGAAGTAGCCTCATGAAATTCGAGAATGAAAAGTTATGATCGAAACTTGTAAAGTAACAAGTTTTCTCATGGAATGTAAAGTCAAAGTACACCGTTATCGAGCTGAACAAACGTAACATAGACAAAGATAAACTAGAACCGAATATGTGTTTATGTTACAACAGTTTGTATTAGTAGTCAAGGGAAATTAACAAACACAAAACTAAAATAATCATATCAGTATTAACATAGAATAGCAAAATAAAACAACGTGGAAGGATACATCTTCTTGAGGCATTTGAGAAGTGAACTAGATTTGAGGCGTTCTTGGAGATCAGGGAGCACGATTGCAGAGCCTAAAGAACAGCTACTTGAGGTCGGTCACATATGGGTTTTTAGCGCTTGGTTCTTGATGTGTTGATCTTGTGCTTCAAAGGCCTTACTGCCAGTGACAAAAGTTCACAGAGTGTATTTTACGGTCGACTTTTTCTAAACCCTTCCGTTGTGGGAAGGCAACATCGTTGCAGATGCCCAACATTAGTGAGAAATGCCCTACTGTAGTCCCGCCCATGTAAAGTCAACAGTACAACTTCACTCTTAGACCTTGGGTTTGCTGATTCAGTTATACTGTTTTCCAATCTACCTGCCTATCATGGCAGGACCAAAAGGGATGAACGTTTCAGCCAATAAAGCTCTGTTGGTTCGTCACGTTAAGACACTAAATACAGTCTGACAATATAGTGTAGAGTACAAAAATAATTGTTACATATGGTACGTTAACCATCATTTAATTCAGAATTCATAAATGATAATTAGCACAAAAATGTGCAATGTATATACCTTATTATTGCTACATAATAATATTGTGGTTGATCTAAATTTCGATAACCAGGTGTAACCACAGCGTTGACGAATTCTTCCATTCGAAATTCAAATATACTCGGTTTATTATTAACTGAATTTGACTCGATAATACCTGACTTTTGTAAACGATTCACTAAGATTGATGCAACACTGTCACTACCAACTTTTCGATTATGATGATGATGGGTGTTGCTAGTGTTAAATGTTTTACCTGATCCATTACTAGTAACAACACCAGCTTGTAATTTAATTTGATCAATGCGTTCTTTCCATTCTTCTTGAGATATTTCATTCATTCTACGTGGTAATAGGTGACATATAGATTTATCACAAGATGATGTAAGCACTAAATTAATGAAATCCCAATCAATTGAACATGTATCTAGTGTATGATAATGAAAAAAAATTGACAAAAATGAATGAATGAATGAATGAAGAAAATCACTAGTGTTAAATAATAAACATCTACATGATATAATAGATGGTCAGTTTGTATCTTTATTCACTATGAGATATTTATCCAGATATGATTCTCTAATAAATATTGAATAGTTATTCAATTAATTAGTTAGTACAGAATTACATCATATGCGTATAGTTTGTACTGGGAACAGAACACATGTTGTGGGTATTTTTTCGCTAACTAAATGAACGTAGTTTAGAAATGCTTATGACTGATAATTCACACCGACTTTACTTCACCTAGAATCACCAATCAGAACAGCAGAAACAGAACCAGCCAAGTATCTAGTACTGTATTGAACTCAAGGAGCTGGTGTGATGATATATATAACGTACCCACCATAGATGTTAGATTTCAATGGAAACTCAACAATAACATTTGTGGTACATATCAAAGTAACAGATCTATAGTTAATCAACTATAATTTACAAACGGTGAAAGATATTGTAAGAAATAATGAATCAAATGAAAGCCCCCTAAAAGGATAATTATTTAAAAAAAGATACAATGAAGTGACTGCTTGATAAATAAACACAACAAGAAGTATATATATATATATATACTCAAAAATAGTTTTCAAAATTTTCACAATTTGATTTGCTTTGTTGTTTCAAACAACAACGTTAGCTAAACAAAAATGTTGAAAATCAACAGAGTGCCGCACAGAAGTCACTGTATCATTCAATTATAGCTTGATATTTGCTTAATATTATATCAGTATATAACTGATATCACTTTTAAGTTGTGATGTGGCAGGTGAAATTAAGTCGTGATTGATCAACGAGCAAAGATGGAGATATAAAAGACTATCTACCTAATGTGTTAAACTGATCTTCATTTTTCCTGCACTTCGAGTTCACTCGTTGACTGCTTTACATTGTGTGATAGCATACTGTTTTTCCAGGTTATATCTGGGTCTGATTATTGATCCGATAATTGGATTTAGTAAACCAAGTATTGTGATTTGATGAGTCTGTTCATGTGATAAGCAGTCTAGTGAACTAGTGCTTAATCTTCCTGATCTAATTATCTAGTGATCTATTTAGAATCTATTGTCCAGTCCGTTATAGAGGGTTCTTAGTGTGAACATTCGGTAATTAATAATAGCTATTATTGTACCGCACTGGAAATAAGTAAAAGGGGTAGGTTTGTTACCAAAAGGATATATATATATATATATATATATCATATATATATATATATATATCATATCATATTAACAAAGACTATTACCTTGGGATACATGACAAAAAACAGTAAACAAAAAGCAAATGTAACTAATTGGATAATAGAAAATGTCAGTGGAGTTATACGGACTTGAAAAAGGCTATTGAGGTCTGTCTAACACGATAGAATTATCGTTTATTAACAAAAATAAAAAAACTAGATAATTTGAAGCCTTTTAGGCATAAAATTTTACCGATTGAAATAAAAACAAGTTAATAATAATATTAATGACCTACCTCGCCTAGCAGGTACCACAAGGACCTGTAAATAGGCTTTATGAAAATTAAACTCCAGAACAGAATCTTTTTCAAAACGTAGAACTTCCTAGAACGAAATTAACATAAATGATAACGTATCGCCATTATTATTTTATATACAATAAAATGATAAGATTATGATAAAAATATGAAAGAAGGAAAATCTAATAATACTTATATTTATGGTAATAGTCAACTAAGAATACAATCTCGATAGAATTGGTTATAGTAATTATTGTTTCGGTTAGTTAAACACAACGTAGAACTTGATGCACACATGTTCAAAAGTCCAAGCTGCCACATCACATAGACTTAACGAAATGCCGGAGTAGTAGAAGTAGCAACAGTATCATTGGTAATCGAAGAAATCAGACACAGACATTACGATTTGAGACAAATGAATACATTTATTGAGTACAGAGGTATGAGATAATTTTAGAACTCGATGTCGTAGATAAGATAAATAGTTAATACATTTGGGTCATAGGAATCGATTATAAGCCGTTTTACACAACACTTTCACTCGTTGAATACGATAATCGTGTGGACCCCAGGCAGGCAATCTGTACCTACTAACAGTCAACGACTTGCTGGAATGGTGATGCTTTGGTTTGAAAGTCTAGTTTTCTCTGAATTGTTTATGTAAAAAACTAAAACAAACATACTGATAAGATTATGTATGACTTCAACTATTGGGGATCTTTTTTTAAATTTTATCGGTCACTAAAGTTGGAAATATGGGTTTGCAGTGTACCGATAGATGGTGTTTGAATGTAACTATTTTCTGTTCCACAGAACTAGATCATTCGTATGGCAATGATAATTACTTTGTTCAATACCGCGAATCTTGTTAAAGTACGGAGATTTCAGCATCAAATTGTGCAATAATGCAACACATTTCTATTCAGCACACATTAAAGTTTTAATTATTCAAAAATATTTTTTATAAATAGTCAGTAGTCCCTAACAACCATTAGCACTTGCAGACGTTTTTTACAAGTTCAATTGTTATATCTGTTTCTTTTTCTCATCCATTATTTCGAAAAGGATGAATTGCAGTGTCTTCGTCTCTCATTTTTTTCAAAGGAAAGACAAAAAAGGGAAATATTCCAACGTGTGAAGTATTTACATTTGGATTTTCTAATATTTAACATCGTAATCATTAGTACATACTCTACCAATCATAAATACTTATTTTAAACAAATCTAAGACAGGGAGATTTACTGGGCTATTTGGGAAGTCGAAAAACAGGCGGCTCATACGTCTGAGGAGACCACTAAACTAACTAGTTCATCGTCTATTTAGGTTGACAATGTAAGTTAATGAAATGACATGTGTAAAAGATATCTAGACTGCTGAAAATGATATCATAACAAAGAGATCGTTAATTGTGTAATAATCTACAAGAATCTAAAAGCATACAATACAATCTAAAAAGACTTATATAATGTTCCTACTAAATATCTGTCTATAGGCTAAGAGTGAGAGTCGTTGTTTTGTAAGTGTCACATTTTTCTCCAAAATTGTCAATCCTATTAAGTTACACTGTTAGATAGATGGTTAATGAAATCCCAGGTTCATAACGTCTGATATGTGATATACACAGATGCGATGGTAATTGACGATTTTTAGTTAGTATGACAAAATTATGTCATTTACAACCTGATATGTTCATGAATATATATTCATACAAGAAGGAATCATTCAACACTATGACAATGTAAATATTTGTAGACATAAGTGGTGTGTAACAGTAAAAATTACTGAATAATTATCTTATTCTCAGAAAGGGGTTTTGTGGAGATTTTAGTGATTTTATAGAGTTGAGATCATGAGTCGATTGAAGCTAGACCACCATGGAAAACCTGGAAGCACTGGACGGCCGTTTCATCCTATTATGGGACTCCTCAGCAGTGCGCATCCACGATCCCGCCTCACGAGATTCGAACCCAGGACCTACCAGTTTCGCGCCAGAGCACTTAACCGATTATTATCTTATTCATTTCGTAAATATTCAAATGAAAAAATCAGATGAAACTGTAGCCTAATAATAATGGATAGTGATATCATTTATATCTGATAACCAATTATTTGGATAACCATTACAAATACAATATAAATTAATCGATTTACTAAAAAATACCATTACGTCATAGATTACATACTCTCTAAACGTTGTCTGATTGGAATTTTTAAAGAAAAGAAAGACCTAACGAAGTATCGATAAACAATTTGTTTATTTCTCAATGACTAATTTTCGACGATAATCCCAACGATAACAACAGAAAAGAAGACTTGAATACCTGGAATAGTATACGATGAAATTTAATGAGTCGATCAATTTGTTCTTGCGTTAAAATAGGACCTTGGATAGGTAAATATTGATCATTGAATTGATAATTAGATTTCGGTGACCATAATTCAATAAAACGAATTTTCTCTTCACCAGATCTACTAAATATTGGAAATATAGGTATCTAGAATGAAGAAAAACATAAATGCATGAATAGAAATAAAAGTAGATTTTCGACAATATACTACTATTTTCAGAAAATTAAGATTTACAATGAGTGGAGTAGTGGTTAAAAATAAACAAAGATGTATTTTTAAAAGTTGGACAGGAGCTGGTACATAGTCTGCTATCACATCAATGTAGAAACTGTTAAAGATGCACTTTTATTCAAAATGTCATAACTACATGACAGCACGATAAGATGAAATTAAGAGGATGAATAGTAGTGGGGTCGAAATAACTGAGCAAGAAAGACAATGAAAAAACTGAACATTGGAAAAGTGATTTGAAAAGACAAAGTCGAAAGGTATATACGAAGAAATACTGGAATTCAAAATAGAGAAGATTAAAGGCGTTACTACAATCACTTCCCAACCATGTCGCGCAACATCTTCAACCAATGGTAGTGGTTATCGTGTGGATACCAATCAGGTAGTCTGAATCAACGAACGTCGTTCACAACCCTAGTCAATAACTTCATCGACGCACTCCATATCTTAATTTAGCCATTTCTAGCTTGCTTCCAATCTATTATTACACCGGTAGAAATTGCTCATACTATGTGTTATAACTAACTGTAAAATAAACCTAAGAAATTAAGTATAGATTTCCATGAAGGATATTTTTGATAAAATGATAAATAATACCAGTAAACTGTTCAAATCAAATTAACTACAAAGACGTTTAAAAGTGATGAGGAAATCATAAATTAAGAGTCCAGAGAGTAAATTGACTTATTTAGATTCTTAAACAAATCACGAACCGACCTAAATGAGGTAACCATTGAAGACCAATAAGCACTGGAGAGCTGTTTCATCCTGATATTAGGCTTCTCAGAGATGCGCATCTACGATCAAACCGAGGATCGAACCTAAAACCTTCAGGCCAAACAGTGAGACCTTAATCTGTAAACCAGTGAGACAGCATTCAATGGTTTAAACTTTTAACTTTAATGGATTCGTGGTAAAATCGGATCATCTTCCGTTGTCTTGGGTGGGTAACTGCTTTACACCCAACACAGTTGAATTCTATTGGCTACAGCTTCTAACTAGAGATGCGGAAATTTTCTCTCAACGTTAACCACTAGTTAGAGCATGATAATTATCAGTATTGGGGGGTTATGGGGGCCGCTGAATGTTGTTGAGATTATGAACTGACCTAGCTCAGATTCACCAACTGATTACATTAATAACAAATTTGATGTTTAGAAAAAGAGACGAAAGAAGGGGGGAAAGACGAAACCGCATCATACTTACATGATGTAATGGTTTGGTAGTGAGTAAACCAAAGCCTATCGGTTCATTTTCAGGATGATGACATACACGACCGCGTAAATATTGTTGTTCTGCAAACGGCTTAACCAAATGCATATCAATGTAATAAAGATAATTTGACGAAGGTTCATTAGGTTGAGGTAAACAATTGGATATTTGAGTAGGGAACTGAAAAAAGAAAGTAATACAGGTTAAGTGTATCTAAATTCACAAGGAAACTACTTATTTCTAGTTAAATAAACTGAAGGGCTTACCTACAGCTTAAACAAATGAAAATGAGTGGTATTGAAAAAAGTAGTTAAATACAAAAAGGATTCTGTGGAAATTAGTCGATTTGTTATGGAAAAAAAATCTTCACACATCAGAAATCTTGGCAGCCTGCGTGTTCACTCTAGTTTAATGATGATGAGCGAGATACAGAGCTTATTTACCTTTCTATGTACACTGTCGACCAAGCATATTAAAGTACAACGCGGAAACAGAAACTGAATACGAAATATGTCTAAGACTAGCGTATTTCAAACATGCATATGAATAGATGACGGCCGACAAGGGAGCAGTGGATATAGAAATCGAATAGACGTCGATAACAGGAGTAAGACTCTAGTCAAAACGTCCAATATTTTAACCAAATACCTCTTGAGGGGCGTAGATTTGAAGTATTTCACAGATTAATATTACTGGGTGCTTGAAGGCTGAAAATTAATTGATGATTTGAAAGTCATTGAAATACATAAAGTGAATTATAGTCATAAGTAATGTAGAGAGCCTGAAGTTTTTTGGTTGGAGTATACAAGATTGGTAGAGTAAAAGCTTGACTCTAATTTGTCTAGTGAATGTAAGTTACGATTGGTCGATGAACGAAGATAGACATATCTGAGTACACCAAATATAAATGACTAGGCACAACTACGAGAGAACAAACCAGATTTCAGCGGGAAAAGAAACCAGGAAGAAGCACTGGAAGTTGATAGGATACACATTGAGGAAAGCACCCAACTATGTCACAAGGCAAGCCCTCACATGGAATCCTGAAGGCCAAAGGTAAAGAGGAAGACCCAAGAACACATTACGCTGAGAAATCGAGACAGACATGAGAAAAATGAACGAAAATTGGATAGAACTAGAAAGGAAGGCTCAGGACAGAGTGGGTTGGAGAATGCTGGTCGGCGGCCTATGCTTTATTAGGGGTAACAGGCGTAAGTAAGATACAACTACATAATAGCGAAAACCTTTAGGCAGACAAACAGATTTGGGTTGGGGCCTAGAAGCTTTTGTATAAAATTCAGAACCCAGTGATGGATAGATTATATCTGACTAAAAGCGAATCTTGACTATAATTAATCTCTGAGATTGTCAAGAATAACTTTTATGCAATTACACAGTGAATTTAACACGGTCCTTAAAGCTAAATTAACGGAAATACGTGCTCCATATGTAGATTCTATCTGAGAGTGGATGATATGATTTAAGGCATAGTACAGGGTTGGTTAAAAAGCATTCTCAAATGCTAAGCACATGTTCTGAGCATAACGCTCCTAACCTTAACACCTCTAATAACAGCCTCATAACCCCAACTACTTACTCTAACTAGACTCCTAATCCTTAATTCTAACCTTTCTTCGTTCAATTATCATGTTTGAATTACTAATCTATCATAAAACTGTCGCTAAAATATAATTCTACCGATGGCTACCTTATATGTAAAAAAAACATTCCACTTGTTGACTCCACATATTGTGTATTGATAAACTCTCACTCTGGTCAAATCTGGTTCGTAATTTTTGGTCACTCACTCGTGCAAGAAGTATACATTTTAATTTAATTTGTAATGGATTAAACTAATCAGTTGTTGAGCAATTGAGTTGCTATCTGTAGTCAGTGGCAAAATGGATAACGCGACAATGTCTGAAACGAAGAGTACTAGTTTCGGAGCCCACAGTGAACATCAACTCTGGAATGCAGGTGCATCTAGCTGACAAGTCCCAAATAGGATGAAACGCGCATCCTAAATTCTATTGCTAGTCACATTTCGTCTATTTAATATTAGACATAGATATAATTCTATTGCAACAAAAACAAGGACATTGACACTAACACTACTACATACTTTACGATAGTAATATTGTCTTCGTTTGACAGTATTCTGTATGTTCGACTTCATTTCACCTTCATCATCAGCTGATTCACAACAACCAATTGACGATGCATAATCTCCATAATCTGATTCACTGTCTATATTAGCGGAACCGTTTAAAGAGGAGAATGATTTGTATTTCATTGGAGAGTGTTGAGAAGATAATTTCAAATTACCATAATTTTCGCTTGTTAAATGATGCATAGGATTAGTTTCACGATTAATTAATTCCCATTTAGAATCCATTTCACCACTTAAGTATAAAAGGTGAATAGCATTGAAGGCAGCTGAATATTTGGCTAGTTTCTTACACACCATTGGTTCACCCTAAAAGTAGTACGTAGATAATAAATTAAGATAAAAGTGTTTACTAAAAAATGAATAGATATTAAAATAAGGGGTTTCTATTGAAGCTTGAACAAGCTCAGATTTATAGTGTGTTTCGATATTGGATGTAATTCGTACAGAAATAGTTTTTGGAATTTTCCATTAGACGGTTGAAAGTAGTTGCTAAGAAACCCTGATGTTATGTTTCGTGTAAGCTGGCACTCATCAGCGAGGCGTATCTGTAATCTCAGAATTCTCTATTAACAACGGCTTACTACCTATATTTCTTCAAAAGGGTTACTTTTTAAGTACAAGGTTCGAATAGAGTTGTCTGTGATATAAAGCAACGAGTACTTTACTAGTTTTAATGGATGTGAAATTACAATACATCTAGGGGGAAATTCACCCATTTTTAGCATCAGTTATCAATTTCCTTTAAATTGAGATTAAACTACAGAACTCATTAGATCACTTGGGTTTGGATTCAATAGTACACGTTTACAACTCCGATCAGTTCATGATATAACATCACGACCATCCAATATCAATGATGACGACTGCTTTACTTGCAACATAAATGAATCCCACCTGTCACGAACTCCGAACAGTTTCAGTTCAGTATATGATAAATACCAGCTACAAATTAAATTAACATTATCAAAAGCCCTCCAACGGAAAAACCTCAATCATAATATCGACATAACTAGATATAAATGGTCAGGAAATAAAATATTAAACTCACAACTATTGTCTCTTTTACTGAACTATTGATTGGTAGTCGTAAAACACATTGATATAAATTAAACGTTCCATCAGGTTGTAGATCTTTAAGTGAACCACAGGTTGATCCTGGACCAGTTGATGAAGGAGTGAAACCTTGAGGTTGAGGAAATATTTTCCAATACCATTTTGGAGTTAAATTTGTTATATAATCACTAGGAAGACGAGCACAGTATTGATTGATTATATTGATTGCTTTGGATAAGCAGAACTGAAGGTCAGAGAAAATGTGACAAATTATAAGAAAAATCAGCCGAAATAACTTGCATCAAGATCACCTGCCTATATAAGCCTGTAAAATAATATAAATGGAATTTGAGAACCGAATATTGATTTGTCATGCCTATTGAGAAACTTTCTTTCATGTCTAGATGTGGTGTCAGTTGACATTAAAGTGTATAAACTGACCTCATAGAAAGTAGTTAAGCTCGGTATAAACGCTAGTAGAGCTAAACAAAAGAGTAAATTGTAACTGGAGGGTTATGTATTTTCTTGACGGGCGACTTTGCGTGGTGTAGAAGTAGGTTGGAAGAAAGCTAGGAGCGAGCAAACCAAAATATGGTATCAGTTCACGACTTCGTTGACAATTTGACTTAGCCATGTTTATAAGTGTGGACTACCTGGTTAGAGTCCATACCATTATCGTAATGAGTGGTTGGACACTTTGAGTGACATGATCAGAATCGTTTGCAGTGGTGCAGGTTCATCTATTCCTTGTCAGCCCCATATTCTGGGATTCCAAATTCCTTATAATGCCTTCATGCTTTTATTTCACTAATGTATGTTTTCTTCCCGAATCGTATCTTTGATGCCTAATCTTTTTATTCACCGATGATAGTGCTACTACCTCTTCTATTGAGGGACTTCGGTTGACAATGTCATCTCTTTCTGCTAATGAGATATTGCAGCTCGAACCGATGTACATATGTGCCTAGTTCTGACTGCAATAATATAAACAAACGCACATGATATACAGCAAAGCTTTGGAAAAAGATAACCTTGTTTACGTTGTCATATTCCGTGGTACACATTACACGACCAGTGGGTTGACAAAAGAGTGAGAAATATCAACAGACTAAAATAAAAGATAAAGGTGGATGCGGAGCAGTTAGATGTGGGTTGATGAGATTGTCATTATTTAAAAGAAAATGAAGAGTGTGCATGCATTTGGATTATTATGATCAATTTCACGTCATGGTATTTGTGATATAATATTTCCTGGAGGATAAATCAAGATTACATTTCGTTACAAAGATCATAATTAGCAATCAGTTGCTTCATGAATCAGTGTCAGATACCGATTAGGTCATATTGAGGATTCCGTTTTTTTTAAAAAAAGAACCCACTTCTATAATTGACAGCACAAATAAAATAAGAAAGTAGGTGTACATGTATCGGGAAAATAGTCTGCATAGAAGCTTGAAAACTAACTTTTGGACCACATGGGCCACGAGGAAAAATTGGCGGTAGAATTTTGTCGACCACCGTCGGATCAATAGCATGTTCATCTGCAAAGACATTATAACCTCTACATCGTTGAAGTAACAATTGTTCAAGTTGTTGAAAACTGAAAAGTATATTTGTAAAGAAAAAAAGGGAAATCATTTTTTAACAGAACACTTTACAAGATACAAATACCTAAAACAAAATAATCATGTTAAAATGAAAAAAACATTGGTAAAGCTACTTAGAATAGATGAATGACTAGCAATGGAATCTAAGGCACGGGTTTCAGCCTATTAGGGACTCACATCCGTTACATGTACATAACGGTAACATCCTAGTATGTGTTGATGTCTACATAAGAAGTTGGAATTTGTAACTTTCATTTCAAGTAACTTGTGATATAATGGTTACATTGAGGGGATTCATACAGTATGCACTGTGTCAGCATATAATAATGATGTAAGTTTAATCCTACATGTCAACAATAGGATACCTCAAGCTATTATTAAGGGCAGTAAAGGTTGATAAAAGCACTTTTGAGGAAAAAAGAGGGAATAAACTTACTTGCCCAAAAATTGATCATTTATATGATTACTATACATTGAATCAACGGTAGAATGATCATCTGTCTGTTTTGACCTGTTTTGTTTATCATTCAAATTTGATTGTTTATTTACATTATTATTATTATTATTATTATTATTATTATTATTACTATTATTATTATTATTAATCTTTTCAATAGAATCGTGATCCATAAGATAAATGACTTTTGCACCATAATTAACCAATCTTGATCTGGCTTTACTGGACAAGTATTCAGCTAAACTATTCGGTAAACGTAATGCAATGACTAAATTACAACGTGGCAATTCAGTACCACTGGTGGTAACAGTCGAAATTGCTGCCTGAGTAGCTACTAGTAAATTGATAGCACCACGACGAAAATTAGTTATTGTTTCTTCTTGATTAACAGAGAATGGATTACGACAATTACTATTATTATTATTGGTTGAAGAATCTATAAATTGAAACAGATAAAAATTAATTGTAATTCCAAATGGTTTTCAAATGAAAAAAAAACACAATTAAATCCTACAGTAAATACAATTGAACGATTACGGTGTAGTGACCAATGTTATTAGTGTTGATTGAATTTTATTGGTCAAGTTTTAATGTGACCAGTAGTCTAAATAACTCAACACTTTTTATTCACTCTGAAAAAGTAGTTTATATTAAGTCACGAAACGTCAGAAATACAATGTTGCGACTCATTGGGACATAACAAAAAATATATTTATTATTACTTACACTATGCTTAAATGTTAAATGGTTGGAGATAATCGGCAGAAAGCCCTGATCAACCAAGATTTCGTGCTAGTTGAAACTCGTTCATAAAAGTTACTTGGAGTCTTGAAGGACCTAACGCCCTTTAGTATATTCAAACTCTAGTGGTCTATTTCCATAAATTGAGATATTATCACTATGCTATTCGGACAGAAGCTAAGCTCTTGTTATATTGAGATATTTACAGCTGATTGACTTAAAATACTGCAAGTAACTGCCCACTGTTATTTTACCAGATTCAGGCCATAAGTTTTGTTCAAAACTTTCCCCAACTTGTTTAACATTCAAGATATAAAGTATATTGGAAGAATATTGAACAAGAGATAGGGTTTGGCAAGCCTAGACGAGACATCAGTTCATGAATTCAATGAATACGGTTCTGAGCCGTTTGGTAGGGGCATACGATGTGATTAAGACACTCCCGAAAATCATGATCAGTGGTGATGATTTCGATATTCTTCCATTCTTTTTTTATTTCGTGAATTCATTCTTTCATTTCTAATCATATTATGCAATGTTTATTCTTATTTACAGTTACTGAGATTACTACTATTTTGACTTCTTTTTACTAACTAACTTGTTATTTTCATCTCGTTGCGCTAATTAGTGTATTGTGACGACTTGAATCAGTCAGAGGACGGACCTGGAAAAGAAGCTGAATTAGTGGTGGTCCTAGTGTTTCTGTATAACTTCCTATGTTCATTATGATTGACTGACTAACAGTAAAATTCATGTATATATACCATGGCGTAGAGTATTCAGAATGAGAGAACTAGCTCCAAACTTAAACATTGAACATGGATAACCCTGAATGTCTGTAATAAAAGTATCTTTTAAAATATTTCTTAAATTAAAGAAAATTCTTTTTACAGAATATTGTTTACTGCATACACAGAAGATATTCAACAGATTGCTTACCATTATTATTCACAGGTTCATTACTAAATTTTACAAGTGTTTTATATGAATTGAAATTTGTACCATGTTTCGTTTTATTCAATGTTTGATTTGTTGTTGTTGACAGATCATTATCCTCTTTTAATAAAGTTTGACGACAGAATAAATGACCAATTTTAATAAAATACAAATCAACATCCCAAATACATAGTTCATCAATCAAACGAGATAATGCATAAGCTGAGAATTGACATGGAACTAATATTAAACCACAGAGACGATTAAATGAGACATCGTTATTATTGTTTGTAGAAGCAGTCATATCAGATGATTCTTGGCCTATAAATCCGGAACGATTATGATTTTTATTATGTCGATTATCAGTATTCAAAACAGCACGATAAACTAATGTGGAAGGATCAACATCTGGTCTAATACCGCCATTGTTTAGTGTAGATGCGGGAACAAAATGAAGATCGTGTAAATTGAACGAATTAATTAAAGAGTTCGATCTATCTAAGAATGGAAAAATAATAAAAAATTAACGGATTTCTCCTATTTACTTAGTACACATAAAATCTAATGGAGTTGAGCACAAAAATAGTGTAAATACTCGAATACCCTGATATGACTGAGAGTAGAAAGAACCCACTCTCCCTCTTTTTTAGCAGTTGGTAGAGAGAAGACAGTTGAAGGATACTGATATTAATTACATGGTTCCCATAGTTATAGAAATTTTTATACAGACATTTGAATAAAAACCTAATTATTTGTTATGTTGTGCGGTTGTCCGAGTTTGATAGTGATATAAAACCTTTAAATACCCACGCGAAGCCCAAACCAGCTACTTGAATGAGAAGGCCAATAGAGTGAGAGCAAGTTTTATTGACTAAAACCAAATCAAGTATATACGAACATTCATTCGTAAATAAGCAAATTTTTCCCTCAGAAACTGAAGCCACATTTTTAACCAACGGAATGTCCTTCCTTAAAAAGTGAAATAACTGGCCTATATCTGATTGACCCAACATATTATTATATATCGAAATTTAAAAAAAGATTTCTCAATTTTTACTTAAACAACTAATAGTTCACAAGGGGTTTTATGGATATTATAGTAATTTTAATAGTTGAGATCATGAATCAATTGAAGCTAGACCACCATGGAAAACCTGAAAGCACTGGGCGACCGTTGGATGCCTGCTCAGTGGTCTAGAGGATAGGCGCTTGCGCGTGAAACTGATAGGTCCTGGGTTCGAATCTCGCGAGGCGGGATCATGGATACGCACTGCTGGGAAGTCCCATAATAGGACGAAACGGCCGTCCAGTGCTTCCAGGTTTCCCATGGTGTTCTAGTTTCAATGGATTCATAATCCCAACTATTAAAATCAATTGTTCAGTAGGATGTACATGGATTACACTGAAATATTAACATACTTTTACGTTTACGACTTTTGGATGAGGAATTTAAATTTTTCATGGATTGCGTAGAAAGCCGAGATCTGCTGGTGAAAACACATACGTACACAACAAAAAGCTTTAGATGAATAAATGTTATAAACATTATGAGAAATTGCATATTAAAATGAAAGATTGAGACATTATCACAGATATGGATCAAAATAGAAACCAATAGAAACTTTCTTGTAGTTTCCTTTTACATTTTTAAAGAAAATGGTATGATGAAGGCTCTTAACTGTAAGAATCTCCCTTGGTTGTATAACGAACCTGAACAGTATCTTCACTTTAATACTATTGTTGTTCACTTGGTTTTCTCCATTTTAGTACTTATTTTTCCTTCATTTTTTCGTAATGTTATCATCTCTTTAATTGTATGGTGTATACTTTTATTAGTGCTTAGTTATGCCTAAATTTATGTATATTAAATAAATGAATAGATAAAATTAAATGAATCATGATATTGGTACAAAAACAAATTGTAATTGTTCTATAATTAAATGCAATCGAATAACATATGAACATATGAAGTTATATGATTATTTGATTGCTTCACATAACAGATTGACAAACAAAGGACCGTTAAGTGCATTGTTGAATAACTGTACAAAATTGACATTATATGTATTGTTATCAGTATATGAGTTATGGAGATTGTTGAGTTTTAATTGAAATCATGAACCGACCAATGTTAAGCCAACATTGAAAACCTGGAAGCACTAAACGGCAGTTTCTTCTCAATATGGAACACCTCAACAGTGCGTATTTACGATCTCCAACGCTGGACTCGAACTCAGAATCTTCGGTCTCGGGCATGAATACTTAGCCTCTAGGCTACTGAGCCGGGATCTTAATTTTAATACAATGACTAATCGTTAAAATATTGTTTCACATACACATTGACCAGTGTTGGCAAGACTGGAAATACTGAACACATATGGCATAATAACCATATGCCTTTTTATTATTTTCAAACTCTCTCATTGTATACGCAAGCGAACCAGTGACGATAAACTTATTGACAAACGAATCAGGCCTAAGATAAAAGCCAATGAATTTTCTTGCAAAATTTAAAACACGGTGATAAACAGCTTAGATGTTATTAAGTGCTAAGTAAAACATAAGTGAAACCTATCAAAACTTGGTTATTGAGACGTTTAAAAGTAATAAACACGGATAGATTAGACAGAATCATGAAGGTAAATTAAAGGTTTTTGATATTTAGAATTGAACAACTGCATATGTATTCAGCCATATACTTAAAAATCATTTTTAAATCCCATTCCTAGACATCACTCTTAACCGTAAACTTAAATCTGAACAAAAACCCAACCGTAACCCTAGATCTTTATTCTACCCTAGATTCAATCATCAGTATTCTAACTGGCCCCCAAATGCCATGATACGGCCGAGAGTGGGGAGAGTTCGCTCTCCCTCTAGAAATGCTCTCACATGGCCACGTACATACAACCACTGACGGCGAAGTCATACTGACTGCCTTCTCGCAGCATTACTGTTGTTTACGAATTCGAGGAGAAAAGCGAATGTTCGGTGCTTTAACCGGGTTGGTATGTATAAAGGATTCACCTAGGGGGGTTGGAAATCCTCATTCCAAACACATGGTGCACATAATCTCCAGGATCCTGAGGAAACAAAAGGCGTATGAACCTATTGTTGGTCACCGGCTACCATGGGACTGCATCTCCTGACGTTGCTCCACTGTCTTGTGGATTAGACCTTTAGGTCAAAGGCTCAGGGGGTGGCCCCCTAAGGAAACCACCTGCTTCAGTTTCAGTGCTTAGGCAGTGTCCCAGCCCTAACACAAGTCAAATTATGCATGCTTCAATTCACATTCGGATAAATCACATTCATAATTATTTGATAACATTCGCTTTTACTTTTTTTTAATACTACGTCACTTACCTACTCCTTTTTATTCTCATTTTGTGTATTCTTTTATTTTTTAAAGTAAGCAGCAGCAAGGGGAACCCTGTCCTATATAAACGATCTTAAGTCACTGAATGGTCGAAAGTTGAATGCTATCACCGACAATGAGTATTGAACGAGCCTTTTTGAAAACGAGTACGTCATTCTAAATGGCTTCACTCCACGTTTTCGCACTAATACAGATCGGACAACAGATAGGGCTGGCTATATCTTTAGAAAGTTTTAACATCGATGTCTGTTGTCTATCGAAGTTATTTATTTATTTATTTAAACACATAAATATTGGTACAAGGAAGCACCAGATAAATATGCGCCTCACAAATCTCATTCGATTTGTGTGAGGGCTGTGATACTGCCCAATTGCCCAGACTGAAGCAGGGTCTATCGAAGACCCGTATTCAAGACTCTAGTGAAGTACTACGAATTCGCTCTCCATCTGTCGCTTCGAAAAGCTCGTTTCAAGTGCGTTTATCCGGGGTCCCAGTGGCATCTTCGTCTGGTTTTGCTGGCGTTGGTGTCGCACTAAGCGCTAGAGCTGAGGTAGCACCGATCGACTGAATCCCCATTAACAGTCATTTGTGAGCTTTTAGATTAGAAAGTTCCATCAAAGTAAGAGGAAATCGGTGTGAAAAACGATGTCCTTCCGTCATCTCCGCCTATGCTCCGACGGATAGCAGCCCGGATGCGATCAAGGATGAGTTTTGCCACCAGTTAAGTATTCTTCTGCAGGTAAACAGTTCGACATTGTGGTGCCTGCCAGAGACTTGAGTGCATAGGTAGGGTGTCTATGCACAGAAGTCTTTTAGGCGGTCTATAGGGACTTGTTGGTCGCAGTTCAGATAACAGTGACCGTCTACTGCAACTTTGCGTCGACTACATTCTGTTTTCGTTTAGCACTAACTATTCATACAGTCATCGCCGATGTGCTAACTGCCATCCTCCCTCTGCATCTCAGCCCTGGACTCAGATTAATCGTCGCGATCAGTTGCAACTGGTGTGACTGTGCAAAAGACTGCCACTCCTTCTGGATTACTTACCTGGACTCTGATCATGCCCTTGTTTAAGCTAACCTGACCTAGCGTTTCAGTGGCCAACATATTCATCGCCCTGAACAGATTGATGTCAGCAAATTGGTTGCAACTACATATCAAACCGAGCTATGTCGAAGACTAGCTATCAGCCCACTGAAATGTACAGGTGAGCATTGGCTGCAATTGCATGACGCCATGAAAATGGTTAGTGAAGTCGTTTGTCGCTTTGATTAACCTCTCGCTTATAAGCACTGGGTTTCTTCAGGCTCCTTACAACTTGTTGAAGCCCATCGTTCTACTCCAGGTAACCGAAAATTTGACCATAAACGAATATTGTTATGTGATGAAATTTGAAAAAGCTTACGTAAGGACCGAGAAGCCTGGTAGTCGAAGTATGCTAACAATTTGGGGGCAGTAGCTGCTACTGGTGACTGATGGAAGCTCTTTTAACTCATCTGAGTCCTAATCAGCAAGAAGTCTGGTGTGAGCGACTCACAATTTGTGGAGCTGATGGGATGCCAGTCAATAACATTTACCAACGTCTTAGGCGATGGGCAGGGTTTCTCGAGGAGCAGTTCAACTAGTCTGCTGCCCCGGCGACATCGATCAGACTGTCCTGCCCTCCATGGCCCGTGACGACAGACCCACCAAATGAGGCGAAATTTCGTAAGGAACTCCAACTTTTGAGGCGTCACAAATCATCAGGCCCAAATGACTTCCCTCCGGCCTTTTCTAAAGATGGTGGCGATCTTCTAGTTAAGGGACAGAGTTGTTTACAAATGTCTGGCAATTAGTGTTCCGATGTCGTGGAATGAGTCAATAGTTGTCCCTATCTTTAAAAAGGGTCCACATCGTTTCTGTAACAACTATCGAGGGATAAGTCTATTTCTGATCGAATCCAAGCTATTGGCCTCCGTCATACTTCATAGCTTCTTCAAAATCCAAGAAAGGTTGACTCGCGAGGAGCACGCTAGTCTTCTTCTGGTTGAGGACGTATTAATCGTATCATCACACTCCATCAAATGTTAGAACACCATCATTATTATTACAGGTGAATGATCGTAGTGTTTCTTGACATTAGGGCTGCCTTCGATTCGCTGGACAGGACTGTCCTCTGGGATCGTCTATTGAAGAAGGGTGTGCCTGAGAAGTTTACTAACATCTTAAAAGCCCTATATACAAACACCTCAGGCAGAGTGAGGATATACAACCCCCTTTCTCCACTGTTCCACTCAAGCAGTGGGGTTAGGTAGGGTTGCCCAATCTCACCATTCCTTTTCAACTTTGTTATCACTGACGTTCTGGAAACAGCTCTAATGGATGTTGGTAATGGTGGTGTGGATTTGTTGACTGGAAAAAGACTTCTCGACCTTGAGTATGCATGTGATGTTGTCTCACTGTGTGTTAATGCCCAAGCCATGCGATTCACACTAAATCTGTTGAAAATTAGTGCCCATAGGTATGGTATGTGCTTTGCACCTTCAAAGTGCAAAGTACTTTTACATGATTGTTAGGACCCTCATCTTGCACTCACCCTGGGTAGTGAGCAGATAGAAATAGTCGAGATGTTCATGTATCTAGGTAGCTGCATAAGTGCTGGTGATGGTGTGAGTGATGAGATCGATTCACATATAGTGAAAACCAGAGCGGCTTATGCAAATCTGGGCCATCTTTGGCATCTTCGTGATGTTAGTCTGGCTGTAAAAAGTCGGATCTACAACATGTCGGTGAGAGGAGTTTTGCTCTCTGCTTGTGAAACCTGGCCTCTCTCAGTTGAGGATGTTAGATCATCGTTGTCTCCGAAGGATTGCTGACATCCAGTGGCAACAATGTTAGTAATGCAGAGGTTCAGCATCGTGTGCCCGGGCACGGAGACAATAATCCAATTGGTGTTACCATCTTGAAACATCGACTTCAGTGGCTTAGAAATGTGCTACGAATTTCGTCCTAGAGAATTCCACATTGTATATTGTTTGCCGACAGTGAGACCAGTTGGAAAAAGCGGAGGTAGCCAGTACATGAAATGGTGTCATGGTATGACAGAAAGCTGTACAGGGTTGGTTTCTGTTGGTCCTTCACAACTTCCTGGTTGGGGTCATAGAGATGGTGCAACACAGTGGCTTCAGACGTTATCAGAAATGGTTCAGAATAGAAACCAGTGGCAATCCTGCTCTAACTTATTTTACTTTCTTCATAAAAGTGAACCTAACTTCTTTAACTGAAAGAATTATTTCTGGTTGCATTTTTCCTAACTGAACTGCTTCTTCCACTGTTACGATTATTATTAGCATTACTTCACTCTCACAAATTAATTTCTATTCATCGTTGCTCTTCTTTTTATTACACTTACCCTCCGATTTCTATCTTTTCGAAAATTCATTGTTACTGTGTGGAGCATATGTATTTTGTGCCTACTCGTAACAATGTTTGTGTCCAAATAAATAAATTCATCGTACTTATAAGCAGAAAGTAGGCAATAACTGAGCGGTGGATGAGTGGTGAATGTGTTCGACTTACAGCCACGCTTGAACCCCGCTTCACCTACCCCCTGGCCCTCAACACTTGGAGTGTGACCCAAAGCCAAGCACAAGAATATGCACCATAAAATGAGTTAATATATTAAAAATTAGGGTTTACCTTTTGAAAGAAAGAGTAAACTTACTTTGTAGAATTTAAACTACGAACACTTCGTGTATCATCATCATCGTCTGATAAACTACTCATTGTATCCGACATACTATCAGACAAGGAATCTACATCACATGAGATGAAACCCATCGACGATAGTGAAGAATTTGATATTTTAGATGTTTGACAACGACTATTACGTTGTCGACTCCCACCCTTTCGGTATTTCTTATTGTTTGTTGTAATTATTGGTGGATTTTTAGCAGTAGGCAATTCAGCTACTTCTATACGAAAATTCATACTTGGTTTGTACAATTTTAATTGTTCAATAAGGTTTAATACTTTAGGCGATATCATACGTTGAAATTCTTCCAACGTTAATATCCTATTGAGAAAAGCAACAAAAATAACTACATGTGAAATTTAAAAGTGGTTTACATTTATAGATGAATGTAGACTATACTCCTGATTCTAGCATGTTATTAAAAAAATATGTTAGTACAGTCGAACTCATCAAAAGAATTACTGAATGACAGTTTAAGTAAAGACTATAAATAAATCAAGGATGGGAAAGAAATGTTTGATAGCAAATAAGAAAGAGAATTTAACGTCTATCAAATTATCTTCTTAAAGCACAAATTTAATATCAAAGTTTATACTTGACAGATGAAGATTAGATAACGGAATTATATTTGCTACACTTTTGATTAACGTGACTCAGTAATCAAGTAAACAGTTGTGTAACTAGTTTCTGATCACATATTTTGTGTGCGGGACAGGTATACTACCCAGTTATCTAAAAAAGGATATGGTTCAAACCTGCGATTCAGTGGTAAACAGAGGACGTTTTGACCATTACCCTTCAATCTACTTTTTAACTTGTAAACGAAGACGTAAAATTCATGCTTGTAATTTAAACAATCGGCTGTAAACCAGTGAACTCGTATAATCAAAACCAAAACACTACCTATTCCCGTTTGGTTGTTCATATAAAATCAATAGATTATGAATGATGATTAGTGTTTCAGTCAGACAGCCAGTTATACACAAAATTAAACATGATACATGTATATTGGTTCCATTTGTCATACCACATTAGCAGAGCGCAGCGAGATAAAATTATTCCAAAACAAATACCAGAGTAGCAAAAGTACTGAGGGTATCGGGAGTGTTAGAAAAGATTATGTAAGAGAAATAAACAAAAAGGTATTAGGGGATTTCGGGACACAGGTTTGAGAGAAAGATAACGAGTGAATGCACCTCCAACATTACGAGCGATCCTTAGGCATGTCATCCAAACTCTTTAACCATTGGTTACGATAATCATATGGACTTCAACCGGGTAGTCTATAACTATTAACATAGCTCAGTTCAACTGCCAATGAGTTCATGGGCTGGTGGCACTTCTTGGATAACAGAGTGTTAAGACTATGGGGCTCTGATTCTAATCGATATACCTGAGACAAACTATATGAAATGAAAGTTAAGGACTTGTGATTTAGTGGTTAGAAATCATATATCTGGAACGTAGATTTTTTTGGATTTGCATCAACAATAGCATCAGTGATAGGACACAGAGTGCTGTTTTGACTACACTCACTTCTACAAAAAACCTTGAATCTCCTAAAAAAAGTCTACTTAAAACAATTAAAACAATAAATAAAGTTGAAAGGTTTCTCTATGAAAAAAAGGCAAACATAACATGACAGCAGTACACTTGGACTTAAAGTAAACATAGTTTAAGAGCGAAGAGAGCCACAATACAAGCAAATATGCATTTGTCAAATGAAAATTTTTACTATAACCATAACAGGAATCAGTAAAATCTAAAAGTGGCGAAAGACTACATGTTTTTTTACTTATTTACAGGGAAAAAATACAAAAGAGAATGTTAACTTACGAGTCGAATTCCATTTGAAATAAACGACTAAGAAAACACATCTGTGTTACAGTGAGACGTAAAAGATAAGATATACGATCTTCATTATCATTTATTTTAGGTATGGTAATTGAATATTCATTATCTTTAAGTATGTCTGCTTTATATGATGATTTACAAGAAGTAGATGAATTTGGTTCTTTCTCTCCTTTTTCTTTTTCATCATTATTCACCAGTTCACAGTTTTTAAGAATTTCACTACGCTGTCGGTCTAATGCAATTAAGTGTTTAGCAAATACACGAACAATTTGTGCAGCACACCATAAGCCTAATTCATTTAATATTTCTTCACATTGTGATATAGCACGTTTACAATAGTCAAGTACGCAAATACGAAAACCTCCAGAATTAATGACCACTGATGTAGAATCACCTATTGATGAACTTTTTGTACAAGGTAGATTGGATTCTATATCGATGATGAATTCTTTAATCTCTCGAAAAACTCCTAACATAAACTGATGGAAAGGTATTGCAGCAATTGAGGACGATTTGGAACACAATATAACACGTTCTTGGGGTCTCGCACCTAGTGAAAGCATAGTTAATAACTCTGAAGCAGTTTCAAGTCGACAACTAGTTCTTTTTTCAAGTGTTTGCAAGCGTAATCGTGCCTTTTGAAAAATAAAAATAGAAAGACTGGTATTACTTATGCATTAAATCCTACAAATTTACCAACAATTCAGAAAATTTTGAATTAATTAGTATACGGAAGTCCGCTCAGATTGAAGAAAGCTTCAACCGCGAACTGACATTAGCTAGAGGACCACTGAAAACAAAGTAAAAATGAATGGTCTTTGTTTTCCTTTGCGACATTTTACAAACGTGAAAGCTCAGCATAATACGGTATATCGAGTTTAAGAATTTCAGGTCTTGTGGTGAATCGTGGTTGAGGATAAGCATTCATTAATAACGCTAGATGCTGCTTGTAAACAAACGAAAATAGAAAAGATGAGTCATTTGATTCGGTGAAAATTAGCATGAACGATGGAAGTACTAAATTTTTTTATTCTATTTGGCACACAGTTAAAATGACTAGTTCTATGCATATATAAAACCTCTGCATAATACTGGATGATTCTTAATGGTTTGCCATCCGATGGCGACTATCTTCAGGACCGAAAATCGTGTACTTACTGTTGTTTGAGTTTTACAAACTTCATTATTCGTAAAAGTATGGTATAAGACCACAAATTATACAGTTGAAAATTAATTATAGCCTGATGGTTTACGTACCATTATTTCAGTCTAACTGTAATTTTTGACAGCCAAAGTGAACCACAATCAATTTATAAATACATTAAATGTTACACATGTTTTCTGTATTCTATTTATTTTGATATGAAAATAAATCCTTCCAATCTCTGGAAAAGTATGGAAAGTGCAATCATATCGCGAATTGCTTTGTTCTTTACTAGTAACACTTAGGAAGTACTTAGTACAATAGGAAACCAAGAAAAATGCTACACTAATAAGTGGAGATAATAAAAATGATCTGACGTTTGGTCGACAGTAATTCCGATAGATGATTGCGGGGAGAAACGCTCAGAAACAACAATCATCTTGGTCTGATACTAAAAGAAAAGCGCTTTAAAACTAAGGGGTGAAATAATGGCTATTTTGTCATACAGTGTCACTTCGCAGAAGTATAAATCCTTGATACATTTAATAAAACCCAAGAAAACGTATAACTCCGCCTGTAGCACCTCCGGGGGCTATTGCCGGTCTCAAGACCGGATAAAGGAGGAGGGTTGGGCATGAGGTTAGCGACCCCATCCCGTACAAAACTAACTCACTAAAAAACGCTAACCAGAAAAAACTATTCAAATCATTTAAACTCTTCCCTAGGAGTTAGAAAGTCTTCATTTAGAAGAGTTATGACGCTTAATTGTGAAAGCCGAGTTCCTTCGGTAGCTACGAGGCCAATGCCGCTTCTAACAACCAGAGCAACAATTTATCTAGATGCATGGAATGCTCGTACAATGTGGGGGACCGGGAGAGTCTTCCAAATTGCTGCAGAAATGAGGAGAAACAACCTGGAGGTGCTTGGGATCAGTGGAACATATTGAACGCAGGTTAGACAACAAGGACTATCTTCAGGGGAGCTTCCGCTATACTCCAGCCGTGAAGAAGAAAATGTCTCACATACACAAGGAGTTGCATCGATGCTGTCCAAACAAGCACAAAATGCAGTTATAGGATGGGAATTTCATGGACCAAGGACCATCAGAGCCTCCTTCAAAACAAAGAAAGAGGGCATTACAATGAACGTCATCCAATGCTAAGCGCCTATCGACAATTACAATGAAGACATTAAAGGTCAATTCTACGATAGGCTGCAGTCGATCGTCGACAAGTGCCCAACAAAGGACCTGACCATTCTAATGGGAGATTTAAATGACAAGGTTGGAATGGACAATACTGGATACGAAGACGTCATAGGACGACATAGACTGACTGGGAGAAAGGAACGAAAATGGTGAGAGATTTGCAAACCTATGTACCTTCAATAAACTGGTCATAGGTAGCACTATGTTCCCATACAAACGCATTCACAAAACCACATGGACTTCACCGGATCACATTACGCAGAACCAAATCGACCATATCTGCATCAATACAAAGTTCAGGAGGATGATAAAGGATGTGAGAGCCAGGAGAGGAGCTGATATAGCATCAGATCATCATTTGCTACTCGCCAAGATGAAATTAAAACTTAGGAAGCACTGGACAACGGGGCGAAAAACATCACAAAAGTTTAATATAGCCTTTCTTCGAGATACTGACAAGCTCAACAAATCCAAGATAGCCCTCGGCAACAGGTTTCAGGCTTTTCATGATCTACCCAATGGAGAGGGAACTACTATGGATAGCAACTGAAAAGGGATAAACGAGGCAATCATTTCAACATATTAGGAGGTTCTGGTCAATAAGAAGCCCCATCACAAGTAATGGATCACTGTCAATACACTGGATAGGATTCAAGAAAGGAGGAACAAGAAGGCAACAATCAATATCAGCCGAACAAGTGCAGAAAAAACCAAGGCACAAGCCGAATACACAGAAGTAAACAAGAAAGTGAAGAGGAGCATCAGAAGCGACAAACGTAAATAAGTGGGAGATTAAGCAATGACGGCGGAAAAGGATGAAAGAGAAAGAAACATGAGACAACTGTATGACACAACAAAGAAACTCGCTGAAAATTACCGTAAGCCAGAACGACCAGTGAAAAGCAAGGAAGGCAGGGCAATCAACAACATTGAAGAACAACGAAACAGGTGGGTAGAACACTTCAAAGGACTCTTGAGTCGACCAGCTCCATTGAACCAACCCAACATCGAAGTAGCACCCACGGACCTCCCAATCGATGTTGGCCCACCAACAATTGAAGACGTCAGCATGGCCATCAGACAAATCAAGAGCGGCAAAGGAGCGGGACCAGACAACATTCCAGCAGAGGCACACAAAGAAGATGTAGCAGCAACTGAAAAGATACTCCACATTCTCTTCAGTAAGATTTGGGATGAAGAAAAAGTACCAACAAACTTGAAAGAAGGACACCTGATCAAAATACCAAAGAAAGGCGATCTCGGCAATTGTGATAACTACAGGGGCTTCATTGACTACAAGAAAGCATTTGATAGCATGGACAGGACAACACTATGGAGGCTTCTTCGACACTATGGCCTGCCTGAGAAGGTAGTCAGTGTCATACGGAATTCTTATGATGGGTTAAACTGCCAAATCGTTCATAGAGGACAACTCGCCGACTCGTTCGAGGTAAAGACCGGTGTCAGACAAGGTTGCTTACTCTCACCCTTTCTCTTTCTCCTAGTGATTGACTGGATTATGAAGACGAAAACATCTAGAGGGAAGCACTGGATACAGTGGACAGCTAGGATGCAGCCGGACGGTCCAAACTTCGCAGCAACAGCCTACTGTGGGAGAGAACAAACTAGAATTCAGCGGGCCCTCAAATGCCCTGGTACGACCGAGAGTGAGGAAAGTCCGCTCTTCCTCTCGAAATACTCTCACATGGCCATGCGTAATATAGCCTCTGTCAGGGAAGTCCTACTCACTGCCTTCTCGTGGCATTACTGTTGTTTACGAAATTGAGAGGACGAAAAGCGAATGTCCAGCACTTTAACCGGGTTGGTGGACACGGAACGTCCATCTAGGGGAGTTAGAAAACCCTGATTCCAAACCAATGGTGCACATGGGCTCCAGTATCCTGAATGAACGAATGGCGTATGAACCAATTGTTGGTCATCGGCTACCATGGGAATGCATCTCCTGACGATGCTCCACTGCCTTTTGGATCAGACCTTTAGGTCGAAGGCTCCGGGTGCGGCCCCCTAAGAAAACCACCTGCTTCAGTTTGGGCACCTGAACAGTATCACAGCCCTCACACAAATCTCATTTGATTCGTGTAGCGCATATGTATCTGGTACCCGTTTGTACCAATATTTATGTATAAATGAAATAAAATAAAAAAGAATTCAGCGGAGAAATAAATCAGGAAGAAGCACTGGAAGTTAATAGGATACACATTGAGGAAATCACCCAACTATGTCACAAGGCAAGCCCTCACATGGAATCCTGAAGGCTGAAGGAAAAGAGGAAGATCAAAGAACACATTACGCTGAGAAATCGAGACAGACGTGAGAAAAATGAACAAAAATTGGATAGAACTAGAAAGGAAGGCTCAGGACAGAGTGGGTTGGAGAATGCTGGTCGGCGGCCTATGCTCCATTGGGAGTAACAGGCGTAAGTAAGTAAGTAAGAAAACATATATCACCTAAATATCACGGGGTTTGGTTTGGGTCATTGGGACATTTTCAATCTTGAGTAGTTTGTGAAACATATAAGTGTTTCATTTAGAATTTAAAGTCGGATATATTGCATAAATAGTTGATCATTTAAGCCAGATGTCCGACAGCCTTATATAATGAGGAGAATTCCCTCAAAACTGTGTACTAGAATATTACTTTTGCTATTATTTTATGACCAGGTTTTCCCATAGAAAGACGCGATCTGTAATCCCAAAGAAAATAGAAATATGGGACTATAAAACGTATTTAGGTTTCATTAGACAAACACTTGAAAAATATAAAGACCGCGTCTTTAGATTATAATTACCTTTTCTGGATCTGTTATTTCTCTAGGCAATAAGGCCGATGTAAAGCATAAGATTCTGACTTTTCCGGTTACTGACACATTAAAGTCACTCATGTTTTGTCTAGTAGCCGTTGGTCCAAAGTCTTCTGTGTTTTGAAGCATTGGACCATTTGGTCCAAACACTATTGATAATGGATGATTTGAATCTAAAACCATATGACATTCATCGACTACCACGAGGTAAAAATACTGAAAAACAAAAAAATTATGGCACAAAACTTGTATTAGTGGGTTATTTTTAGTAATCCAGTAAAATTAAGATTGTTTCATATATATTAAATCAACTCCAACAGTGATTTTGACTATGAATGAGATACCATTCATTCTTCAGGAAACAAAACTGGTTATATTAAGAAGTATCGAGTACAAAAGTTCATCAACTAATAAAATTCTTAAATAATGAGAACTTTACTGTCAGTAATAAAATACTCCCGCAATATAAAAAATATCATCATACTAGGCTTCGTCTAGCTGTAAAACATTTGAGTTTAGGAAAATTACAGTGTAAAAACCCATCAACTATTTCGATTATTGCCTATTCATACTGAATAGCTTTTTTAAAGTAACACGCTAGTTGAAGTTGAACCGAATACATTTGAGAACAGTTATACAAATATATGTAGTTTATCTTACCGCTAATGAGTATTTACAAGAGCTGAAGATTTCTTAGATAATATTCATTCGACAACCAAAACCTGTGATTGAAAGCTCCAAATGCAAATAATCTAAACGACTGCTGCAACACATACCTATGAGTTTTAATTTAATATCTGTTACGGTGGGAAATTTTAATGTAGATTTGGTAGTTGGAGATGATCACATTGTGTGAGCTTTAAAGGTTACCATAAAGTTTATCTAGCTAAATAAACTCTAGTAGAATAATTCAGTGTGGATTTTTCCTATATGCTAGAAAGTTAAAAAGCTCACCTGGTGAATAAGCTTTGTGAAAAAATTAACTGAGGACAGCATTACGATGACTGGAATCAGCCAAGGTGACAATAGGATAATATCATATTTTCGTACAACAGAAGTTAAACGATCCATGAAATCTTTCTTTATGTTGTTTTGTTCATCGTATTTGAAACTATAACAAGACAATCCAGTATGGTGGGTTAAAAAGTTGTCTATTGAATTCATTTTAGTGTCTAAAAGGAAACTATGTACACTTAACAATATAGAACTAACCATCAGTGAAGTAAATTATCTGCTTGCCCGGATTGTCGAAGCGCATTTCGCGGATTAGATTAACGACGAAAAACATTTTATTTAGTTCATTTGACGAGCATATTATTGTATTTCTTTCGTAGGCAGCATCTAGTAGGTCTAGCTATAATAAATAGTGCGAATAGAAATAAGACAAAAAAACACGTAGTAAATTGGTGTGTGGCACAGCAAACGTTATTTTAAAACCAGAGAGGTTATGATATGTGCAAAATCAGTGATTCTTTGCAAACTGACTAAAAAGGAAATATATACATTTTTCAAAATGTGGGAGCTGACCGTTTTATTTTTCAACACAAATTCGGAAACAACACGTTCTATTGTTTTCTGCCTTAAGATCATGACTAAAAATACATAATATACAATTGTACCAGGAAAATGTGAAGTATGACCACTCTCATCTACAAGTAAGGATTTTCACTTACACATAATCCGGAGGAAAACCACTTTTGAAAATTGAAATCTTGTAAGAATAAACTTGAGTCAACCAGAATCAGTGTACCGACCGACAGAAATGTACAAAGGATCAAGTTTTCAAGTATCATGTCGGTATAGTGACAGACGAGAATTCAAAATAACAATAATATGAAATACTTCGAGAAATTACTTAAAAGTGAAATTTTCAGCAATCGCCCTCAGAAAATTGGTTAAATTAGGTGATTAGTGTTTTAATCAGAGCCTTTTTAGATTGAATATGAGAAAAAACCTGGACCACCAGTACAGACCATTTTTGTAGACAGTAAAATCGTTTTCAATGTAAAAAAAAGTTGCCAAAATGTAGTTTTTAATATGTTAGCGTTTGAAACCTAAGTCATTGCTCTAAAGTTTGAACGGTCACCAAAAGTAAATGCCTAAAAACATCACTTACTGACGGACATTAGATGCTGAAAAAACAGAATCACAGACCACACTAAGTATTGCCGTCAACGTCCAGCGTATCAGGACTAGATCGAAGCAATATCACTAACGAAAAGCAGATATTAAATTACATATTTCTAGAGACGGATATCACAGTATTCTGGCCATAAATCGACAGAGATTACCAAAATATTAAACGATATATTTGCTCCCCACGCTACAGCCTTTAAAATAAATACACACGTCTTTAAGAATTCTGTACTATAATGTTTGTAGAAATGATAGATACCATTTTCTTTGTCTGTCTGTTAGTTTATTACGGGTGAAGCGAGACTATAATTTACGGACGAACTATTTACGTATAAGACAACAGATCTCGGCACGAAATTTACGCATCCATTTTGATTAATAGTTTTGGCATTATAGCTGATGTCACTTCTTGATGAAAACCCGAAATCTAATTCCTAACCCTAAACATCAGCTGGAAATATTAATCCTAACTCATCACACAGGTTTATAACACTCATTTCGTCCTGGATATTAGGTGGATACTCTCAAGGTCAGTTCAGCGTTATTCAAAGATCATCCATAAATTATAGTCTCAACGAAAAGATTTACGAGTCACAATCGAAAATGAACGTAGAAACACGAAATAGATGGTGAGCTACAATTAGGCTTACAAGAGATAGATAATTATGTCAATAAATGATAATGATAATAATAATTGATATAGTTCGAACAATATCAGCTCATGATCATGAGCTGGAAAGTTTAGAAGTACCAGCGAACTTGTGGGAAAATGCTACTTGACTACTTGAGCAACAGGAGAGACAGGTATTTTCATTGTACAGTAATGCTGCTGAAAATTCTAAGTAATATGTTAGTATATTCTGAGTAGTTAGAAACAACGCATTGTTGTGAAAGTCAGAGCCCATGTAAATACAGAAATACTTTTACACACCTGATAAGGTGGCGGAAGAAAGTGGTCATTTGGAACATTCTTCAAAATTTTTTTAGCAATCTGGTACTTAACATCTCTACGAAATACCATCTTCACGACTTAGCAGTTGTTCAAGGCCAAATTTGGTTTCACCGCTGATTATAGCTGAAAGTATTCTAAATGGTTCGAATGGTTCAAATGGTTCAAATGGTTGAGGACGGAATAGAAGAAGCTTTCGCTTAACGGGCTTCCGTGTCTGGTAGCAGTGGATCAAGAATACCTCCAGGCAAGAACCTAGGTATATGAACGATAATAAAGGAAAAAAAAGGATTTGGTAAATCATAATAATATGTTATCCTTAGTCCTTAAGAATAAGTCAAGTTTCCTCTTAAAGGACTCCTGGGGGGTCGCTTGGACTAGCTCAGTCGGCAGCGAATTCCAGCACTTGACAACTCTAACGGAGTAGAAGTTGTATCTGCAGTCTGTTCTGCAATGTAGGGTCTCCAATTTCTGGGTGTTACCTCTCAGGTTAGTGTTATGACTAAGCTTAAGAAGATGTTTAAGGGGATGACCAGAAGTATTAAGGATACTGTAAGTCATAAGATCACCTCTAAGACGCCTGTACTCTAACGGGTAAAGGTTAAGTGATTTGAGGCGCTCTTCATAAGGTTTGAATTTGAGTCCCCGAACTGATTTCGTGGCTCGACGTTGTATACGTTCCAGAGTGTCCTTATCCTTTTGGAGGGAGGGAGGAAATACTATGTTTCCGTACTCTAAATGGGGACGAATAAAACTGTTGAAGATTATATGGAAGGTTCTACCGTCAAACTGGCCAAAAATGCGCTTCAATGTTACCAGTGCAAGGTTTGTTTGAGAGGCGTTTTTGTCACAGTTCGCATACGATTTCAGGTCATAGGGTACCAACACTCCTAAATCTTTTTCAACTTGGGAAACTTCTAGAGGGGAGTTACCTAAGTTATAACTATAGTCTGCAACATGTCTCAGATGGACTACCTTGCACTTTGAAGTGTTTAAGGTAAGTCCGTTGTCGTCTGCCCAACTTTGAAGTCGGGTCAGATCCTCCTGAAGAACTAGTATATCATTATGATTACGTATCTCTCTCCAAAGTTTCACATCATCAGCAAAAAGCAATAAGTCAGATGAAACTTGTTGAGGAAGATCGTTAATGTAGATCAAGAAGAGAAGAGGTCCTAGTATTGAGCCCTGGGGGACCCCACTAGGACATTCCATAGCCTGAGAGAGAGTGAAGTTAACCCTGACTTTAAAGTGTCGGTTTTCTAAATATGAAGAGAGCCAATCAATCAAAGGGGGTTTTATACCCAATCGTCCAAGCTTCTTGATAAGACATGCGTGGTTGACCCTATCAAAAGCTTTTGAGAAGTCCAGGTAGATGACGTCAACCTTCCCCTTGCGATCAAGGATGGTTGTCCATCTATCCACCGCAGTCAGCAGGTTGGTCATACAAGAATGACCTTTTCTGAAACCATGCTGTTGAGGTGAGAACTTTGAGGACGATAAGTATTCTAGTATACCGTCGTATATTAGGGATTCCATAATTTCGGAAGGTATGGAGAGAAGGGCCACTGGTCGGTAGCTTGAGGGTTCACTGCGTCGACCTCCTTCCGGCAAGTATTTTTGTAATGCACTGAAATAACCCAGTTGACGACCTTGTTTACATGTTCTGATATTATGAAACGCTTTCAAAGGAGTTTTGTGGTTCATCGATCTGTGTTTAGCCGATGAGCTATGAAAGTCACTAAGAATTTGTGTACTTTAGTTTTGATAGATTTCAAAATTCAGGAGGAAGAATGGAATCTATGTTAGCGCTAAAGAGATTCATTTGTTTGTTATATGAGGCTAAAACCTGAAATGTATGCACTCTCATATTAGAAGACGGTCTACTTTGGTTAGAAATCAAAAGGTACAGTCAATACCATGGGTTCTCTTGATTTTGATGAATAACCTTACATATTAGTAAACGAGTCCTCAAAAAGCTTAGTTTTATTAATTTGTGACGTTTTTACAGACTTCTTTAGAACCGCTTAGCACACTGTTGCTGAAAGCGCTCATCAATCATTGTCACCAGATAACCATTGTGTACTCCGCAAACCCCACAACTATCAGCCTGTGGTGGTATTGATCAATAACTGCACGATCTTTGAAACCGAATGGATAGTTGCTGAGAAGACTTACATCTAACATATGACACTTAGAGAAGGTGAAACGTAATTTACACGGAAGCGTATTCTAAATGTCATGGCTTGGCCATGCTGATGCGGTCACTCTACTTAACCTTTTGCTTTTCGTATAGAATATATTACTCTCTTCTTAGCCAAAATGTGTTCTCCAGAAGTGATAAACGTCATATTGCTGATTATCACGACAGGAATAGTCAGTGTGGACTATTTTTTGATTTCCACGCAATATCTTACAGATTAAGTAGTCGTATCTTAACAAATACAAAATTTTGGAATTAGATCTATTATTATAGTAACAAAGATAAGTGTACTAATACCGAGTGAGACCGAAATTCCACACTGTAATACCGAATAAAGAAACACAGGCTGTTATTAATTCGCATGGTTACTTTAAACCACTATTCTATTGGTCTATAATATCGAACAGCATTCGCCTTGCCGGCTCGATCGATACTAATTACTGATCTACCATATTTCTGATTGACAGTTAAGGTTCCTTGTACACGGGACTAACTATTGTGCCTTTCCAGTCTCTTGGCAGTCTGGACTACCTCAGAGACATGTCAAACAGTATGACCATAGGTTCAGCAATTACATCCGATATGGCTTTCATAATCCTAGGATGAGTTTCATCAGGCCCACATGACTTATTGGGTTTGAGATACTGAAATAGTCTTAAGACATTACCTTACTTAATAACTGCAGGGTCCATCAACAAGCCGCCACAATAGCAATTACTCGCTGGTTGTTCCTCAATGCTGACAGAAAACACTTCACTAAAATATTCCGATAAAGCTGCAGCGTTTTCGACATCATCTCTCGGCAGCATTGACGGACTTTCTTGTGCCATAAGTGATGGAATTCCACCACTTCTCAGAGTCCGCCATTTTATATACGAGAGTGACTGGTTCGGTCCATATTTACAGTCCCTAACCAACTGTTTTTCATATGACTTTCTAGTCTTACTTATTGAAGCTTTACAAGCATTCCTAGTTTTACAGTAACTGAATCTGTACTGTTATAAGCTAGTGGAGGTGTTTTTTCCCACATCTAAGAGGTTTTTTGACTTGTTTAGTTATCCATGGTGGACAGTTATTCGGTCTACATTATACTAGACTTGGTATAAACGAGGATGTAACTGAACCACACTTGCTTTTACATATAAACAATGCTTCAACTGATGAGCCAGTATCTATTGACCAGGTTGTCTCAGCAGCACACTTCGGATAATTCTGAAGTAATGTCGAAGTCATGGACTAACCAAGTTTCCATCACAGCTACAATGAGTGGCCTTAATTTGTTCACTTATGCTCCTAGTTCCCGGAATTTATTTCTTGGACTACGAGTATTGACATACAAAACTCCTGGGGAGAACGGCCTATCCACAGAGGCCTTAGTAGCATTCGCTTTCAAGACCTGTCTATTAGAAAACCCACTAATTGGGAATTTTCTTCGCCGTCTTGTTCCTAGTTCAGCTAGTGCTTCAAATTCATTTGAAACAATTTAGAAGACACTACTACATTGGGCTTCTCAAATAACGTCACCTCTACCAAATATGTAAATAATATATTATCCGAAGTGTCACACTTAGTATAGTCTGCAATGTTGTGTCTGTTTGCAATTTTGATGCATTAATGAGGAATTAGGCGAATATGAGATTATTCTGATCTATAAAGACTCTAACAGTGCAACGGAAATTTTCATGCGATTTTCGTTTGTTGTCATAGTTTCGCGCATAACCTATTGACGATCATACGTTCAATTGAAGTCCTTTTTGTTTATATGTGCGATCTAGGTCTCAGGCGGTTGTCCTTGTGCAACCAGCTGTTTGTCTTCTTCCGTGGTCAAGTGGGTCAGAGTTTTACTGTGAAAATGTAGTTAGACGTTAGCAGAAAGGTGTTAAATGTTTAACCTCCTAGTCCTTTTTTACAAATGGGGTACACGTCTTGCTCATCTTTTCTGTAATTTTGGCCACTTTAAACGGAATTTCCTCAATAATCGTGGATCATTGCGTTACATTGAGTCTTATATCATATTCGATAGGCAAAATGGAGGGTTACGGAAGTCCTGGGCAAACGTCTGCATCAATAAGAGTGCAATTGAGGTTGAACTACAAAAAATATCAAGTGTGAATAGGCACTGATGAAATGCCATTTCCATGCAAATTTCAAGTCTCTTGTGAATTGTACAACATTCGTGAATTGTGTGTATATACGAAGCATTTTTGTGATGCTCAGGCAAGAGGCACGTATTTTCTGTGCAATGTTGGAAAACTCGATATTCAAGACGTGTCAATTAATCACATTTATGTCAAGAAATAGATGACTTGGTCGATGCTCATTGCAATTTATATGAAAAAAAACACTTGTTTTACTTGTCGTGCAAATGCCGGTCACATTTATGGGCAGAATCACTTAAATCTAATTTAGTAGTATCAACTCAGTAAAATTCCGATTAAACTAATTAAAAATGCTGACTTTACTTCCAATAACGTCATAATTGTCATCATTTTAGGTATACGAAAGCATTTTAACTGGTGTAATATCATCCAGTCAAATATAGTATGATCACAATAGAGTCCATTCTGATGTTTAAGGATTAAAGTTCTTCCACTCGGTCTCAGTAATACTGTGAGGTTTCTTTTGTAGTTTCCATTCTCGTTGATCCTTAACTTCTGTTACTTTTTTTCCAATAGTCGGTTTAGATTCTTTTCATTTGTTAGTCGCAAGTGATTGACTTCTCATTAGACTGCATAGTTTCTTGTTTAAGGCAGGTGCAACAGTATTAATCTCTCGAAGGGCTTGTTGTAGCCGGTTGTTCTGATGTTCTGTCTCGTTCATCGAGAAAAAACAATTTGGACACCAATAAATAATTGGCTTTTTAGATTCATGCCAGTCTGAAAGAATTGGTCGGGAGATAATTGGAAGTAGGTGGCTTACTGTTTGGTGCACTTGATCTTCAGTAGTAAGGTCACAGTTCAGAGCCCTGATCGGCCTATTTTGGCTTAGGGGGCCCTGTAGCATTGCAAGCTTTCAAAGTAAAAGTACATTCGCGGAGTTGGTGGAATGGCCTTTGCACCGTGTAACTCTCATCATTTCTTGTAGTATAGGTAGTACGGATGGCAATCAGTGTTGCTGAATTTAACTTTCAATGAATTTGTATCGGTAGTGTAGTTTTGGAAGGGATTAGTTTTCAACTGCTTAACTACGAATCAAAACCTTGTCTTACTTTAGTATACGTAAATGGTTTTCCCGGTGGTTCCTTCTCCCCAAAGTGTGACATGAGCACTAAATTGATTACGGAGTTGTGTCAATGACAATATAATTTGATGGCTTAACACGTAACCTTTTCGATACGTTGTGAATATAGGGAAATTTATCATTATTCTTACTGCTGATTATGCAAATGCTGTTATACTACCCACAATAGGAAAGTAGCTTTGTAATACATAAATAAAGGTTTCTACTTATTGGTTACACTGGGATATTTAACGTGGGGTATGTTTGGATAGTATTGTTTGATGAGACTGATAACTAATCCATGGCGAATATAGAGATTATATACCACTTTTATCTGTTGTAAAAATGAAAACTGATTGTATAAATACTAACCTGTGGACCAGTTAAATGCGTTACAGTAGCCTATATAAAAGTTGTCATTCTGAAAAGACAACTTTTCTTTTGAGGCTATTTTATTTGGATGTTTTCTGCGATATCAGCATCAATTGCTAAATGGTTGGCTATTTTCATAGTTGAAATCATGAGTCAATTGAAGCTAGACCACCATGGAATCGTGGATGCGCACTGCTGAAGAGTCGAATAATAGAGCGAAACGGCCGCCCAGTGCTTCCAGGTTTCCCATGGTGGTGTAGCTTCAATTGACTCAAGATTTCAACTGGTGTTCTGCTAAGATGCGACCATTGGAGTTCAACTATATCTGGTGTGAGACAGTTACTACTACATAATATATAATTAAACAAAACTGAAATTTCTCAGTGCAAAGAACACGGAGAAAGTGAAAATAAAGGCTCATTATAGACCACAAATAAATCAAAACTATCTACATACATTGAGTCATATGTTATTTACTTATCTAATCAAAAATAATTGTAGATACGTTCAACTGGCAGTAATTTACTTAAACCAAACAATAGCTAAACTCTTGGATACTGTTCACAACATTAATAAATTGACTGCTCTAACTAACGACTATAACCAGGTTACTAAGTTCTGTATCCTCTACTACTTGAAACCATATTATGAGACACTTATGTGGTGTGTAGAAAGCTGTAAAATGTCAACTGAAATCTAATCCTAGCTTCTACCTTGACGTGTTAGTCGGGCTTACCTGCCGTGGTGACTCAACTGAGTCATATTAGCTGATAAGCATGTTCCTTCAGGTCCTACCGTGCCAGACAGGTCAGTAGGAGGATGGTAAGAGTAAAATCAAAAAATTAAGGTCCGAAGGCGAAGTTGTACTGCCAATTGTAGAGGGGTATGAAAGCAGTAGGGTGTTTCCCTCGGACAGCGTCATTAGAGATGCTACCTCCTCACAACGGAAAGAAAAGCTTAGAATAACTCGACCCTAGAAATTTTACACTTCACCCTACCCCACAGATTTCCGTCTCTGGCAGTAAGTCCTTTTAAATTGCGGGGCTAGCACCAAAAACTTCCCATGTAAAGGCCCTGCTCAACCGGCATCAAGTAGTTGTCTCTTGGACTCTGTAGTCAAGCTACAAAGTCTCTAAGGAAACCACTAATTCAGCTTCTTTTTCAGGTCTCTCAAGAAGAAATATCCTTCCATGGTGTGGGCAGCCGGGAAGCGATAGCCACCTCCATACCTCTATCCAGCACCCAAGATCATCTGGTTGAGTACAATACGTTTCGATCATTGAACAACAATAGTTTAGCATATAACAAACACTTCTCATATATTTCTATCACCCCGCACCACTAGTACTAGTGATTTGAGTTCACAAAATTCTGTTACTGGACTCCTCAGATCACTCTCTAAACTACATGTTGGGGCTTTTAATGTTCGAAGCTTGTGTCATATAGGGCAACAGGCTTCTTTAACTTGGACTTTAAAATCTTGAGTCGTCGTTAGACTGGATATCAATAGACAGTCGCTTCTACACTGTTCGATTAAACCTAACAGTAAGGACTGGAAAAAAGTGTCACACCGTTTCCTTGTCGTTGTCTCTGATTGTACTCCCGCTGAATGAATAAGAAGTTATCCAACCTCCGTCAAAAAGCCAAACGCTCTGATTTGGTAGTAGTGGCAATTGATTTTGATATTAAAGTAGCTAAACTAAACCTAACCGAAAGGCACTTAGGTGAATCTTACGTTTTCGCAGCTCAGTAAACAGATTGTGGCAACCGTCTGTTAAAACTATACCCAGATAACCTTCTAATCCTGTAAAACATCAACTTTAAACATAAAGAGAAGCATCGTCTGACGTGGTGATGGACTCAAAGAGATCACATTGCCATAAGCCATCGTTGGATGGGATGGATTAAAAATTGTTACTCATTCTGAAACACATGCTTGGATTCAGATCATGTTCTAAATCGAGCACGTATTTGTCTGCGTCTTACTGAACATAGGAAAGAAAACCCTTTAGAGTTCAACCTAATGATGAAAAAGACAAGAATATATTTCTGGGCTAACTAGAGAAGGAGCTAGTTAATAGTCAAAATGATATCCACCACGAGGTAGCGTGGTATGATATTCAAAAATGCTGTGGAAACAACAGTGATATATACTAGTAACTTAAAACCAAAGGTTAGGAAAAATCAGTGGATTTTAGCGGTGTCTACAGCACTGATAGATTCTCGGAAACTCACACCTGGCTCAAAATACGATGAGGAGCAGAAGCAACTTAAAAGTAGCTTAGGTAACAATCTTGAGCAGTGGTTGGTAGTGAAAGCAGAAGAGATGAAAAAGGCAACAGCGAATGGTAACAGTAGACAACTGTTCATAATTATCAAGGAAACAGGTATTACAAGTAAAGCTGTTAGTGAAACTATCTTGGAAAAAGGTGGGACTATCATTCATTCTCAATCCAAGAGATTGAAATGATGAGCAAAACACTTTAGGGGACAATTCAATTGGCCTTCAGCCACACTTTAGTTACCCATTATCTCCAATCGACCTAAATGACAAACTGATGTAAGTCGTCCGACTCTTTGTGATGTTGTTAAGGCTATAAGTAGTCTAAAGCGTGAGAGAGCAGCTGGATACGATGGACTAATTCTTAAAATTCACAAGATTGGTGGCCCAGTTTTAAATATTAGATTGACTGAAATCTTAGTCAGAGTCTGGTAGCTGGAAATCATTCCATCTAACTGGTCTCGATCGCTGATCGTTCCAATCTATAAGAAAGCAAAAATCCTCTTTTAACAATCACAGAGGAAACAGTTTAACTAATATAGTGTCTAAAATATTCGCCTCAGTAAAACTTCGACGTCTAACTAAGAATTATGAAGGGAAAACCCGAGAAAACTATTCTGGTTTCAGACCTGGACGTGGATGTATAGACCAAATATTCACTTTTCAGCCGATTTTGGAATATAGACGTACTTTTCGACGTCCGAGACTATTTTCGTATTCTTTGACCCTAAGGCGTGGTTCAACTCCATTAATCTCGAGGTTCTGTGGTTTCTGTCACTGGAAGGTGTACCAACGAAGCAGGTTAACTTTGTACAGACTCTACTCGTACACTACTGGTCGAGTCAGAGCTTGTGGCGAATATTCATCAAAACTGGTTACATCAATTGGTCTCCGTCAGGGTTGTCCACTCTCCCCATTTTTATTTAACTTTGTCATAAACATGCTTTAAGAGATAACAGTTTCATCGTCTGACTTATGGATTGATCTTATACCAGAAGATCCACTTGTTGACTTGGAATACGCAGATGATATAGTTATGTTTGAAGACGCTGAAAAATGCAGTATTCTGACTATCTTAAGCAACAATATTAGCATATTTGAGGTGCTATTTTCTCTGCAAATGTAAAATGTTACTTTAGAATTAGCTTGCGTCATTGCCTGGATTAGTGATGGGTAGTGAAGTAGTTGAACACACCGACCGCTTCACTTATCTTGAGTCTCGTCGGCACTGACGGTTTGGTGTTTGACGAAATCTCGGCATAGATTAAGAAGACTGGACTGGCTTTTATAAACTTGTGTCACTTATGTTGTAGACGAGATATCCGTCTCCAAATCAAAGAGCGAGTTTACTGCTCAGCAGTTTGCTCCACTCAACTTTATGGATGTGAAACATGGTCATTAAGAATAGAGGATATTCGTGAGTTGCTAGTATTCAATAATAGGTGTCTACGAAGCATTGCTAGTGTATTTTTGGATCCTGGAGTAAGCGATGCCTGGGTTAGGAATAGAGAGCTATATTAAGATGGTAAATCGACTGATGAGGTAGTAAATCTTCACCAAGTGAGGTGGTTGGGATGTGTTACATATCCCCAAACGCTTCCTTCCACCGTTGAGCGTTGTCTTTTGGTGTAGGGTTAGGCTGTAAGAAAGCGAGGGACGACCAAAATAAAACATGGCATCAGTCGATGGAGTCACTGACAATTTGACTTGGTCATGTTAATAGATGTAGACCACCTGGTTGGGGTCTGTGTGATTATCGTTACCAATGATTAGATACTTTAAATGACATGGTTCAAAATTGCTTGCAATGATGCAGGTTCATCTTTTCCTTATCAACCCCAAATTCTGGTATTCTAGATTCCTTATGATGTTTTCATTTCACTAACTTTTGTTTCCTTCCCGAATCCTAGCTTCGGTGCCTAATCATTTTAATCATCTCTGATAGTGCACCTACCTTTTCCATTATGGGATTTGGATTGACAATGTCATCTCTTTATGCTTATGGGATATGGCAACTCGAACCGATGTACATATGTACCTAGTTTTACGTTGTGACTGACTCACTGATTTAGTTATTGATCAAATGCTACTCTCCACCCTCATCTGAGTATCATTAATTTTTGTAATTCCCACTCAATCTATGACTTGATAACTGCGTTAGAATTTGTCATACTGTATTTTTTAATCTGCTAAAATAGCTCAAACCATAACTTAATAGTGCACTATATAACAAATATATTTGTTGTGTTCGCACGAAGACGTTTGTGTCACTCATTAATGAGTAGGTGCATCCGTATGACCTTCCTGAATCAGCTGATTTAACGTTGAAAGCACTCATACAATTTTCTTCCATTGTTTTTTTTTTGTCGCATAACACACAAAACTACAGAATGCAAACAAACGAACATATTAATGGCACCACTGAGACAGAAGACATTTCATTTATGGAGAGTGGAACGGATATTTTGGATTTTTTAAACACATCTGATACAGAGAATGAAGATGTAAAAGATATTATTGGAAATGAACCAGATAAAAGTACTGAAGAAGATCCATGCAATGAAGAAGCATCTTCCTTAACACTTTCCATAACAAATGTAGTTGTTATGGCTAGCCTTCAGTGTCACTTACGATTGAAAGAAATAGCCAGGACTAGTGTTAATGTGGAATATAAAGCTCTTCAGAATGTAAGTTTAGACAATTTTTATTTCTTAGTTTTAGAATTTTATGTCTATTATTGGTTTTGAAGGATAGATACTCCCAAATTCTTTTTAGCTTAGTTAAATTACCCGGTAAATTAACTCGTTAGATTCTCACGAGTAGCTAAATGTCTTGATGATACGCTATTTTGGGTATCATTTCTATTCATTTTATTTAAATACTAGTCGCGAATCGACATAAGTTAAAATGCATAAAAACTAGGCAATGCCAAACAGTGTACACCACTTTAGTCTGCAGTTATATGTATAATTATATTTAACAACAACAACGGTACTATTTACAAGTCAGTTAACGTTCTAGCATTTGAATTTGTGGAGATTTATTTTTGATATTATCATAACTAGAAGTTTAAATATCATTTATTTTATGGAAAGATTCGATAGTTCTGTGAGTTTATGTTCTGGAATCACGATAATATGAAAAAAACATAGAAAAAATTATATTGACTACTTAAAAGTTCTCTTACTAACTCACTAGCGGAAATCAGTGTGCTTGGTTTCGAGCTACAATGTGTGATGGTTAACGATATCCGGTTGTCCAAACAAAAGTGAGTGAAGTAGGGCTCCAGCCTAAGATTTATTGGCTGAGTCGAACGCCTTAGTCATTGAACTACGGCTCCACGATTCGTAAATCGAACAAACTGTCTCCGAGTACTGTGTTGTGCTCCTCCAACTGCTGGCTTGCACGTGAACACCGGTTTTTGATCATTAACATGATATCTTTATGCAATTCCTAGTTTATAATCAGTAGTTTACTAATAGTAATAACAATAATGTAATTTACTTACTAAGTATGGGTATATGTATTAGGCTATAATCAATACTATTTGTATAAAAGCTAATTATCCTGTCTAGCTGCTTCAATAAGTGTGACTAATTTTCATTATAATTTAAAAGCTGATCACTTAGGAAGTTTAATTTATTTATATGGTTAAGTAAGAGTAAAACATTGCCAGCCCTTGTATAATAAATTTATAGATATTCAATAGGCTTTATTTGTTGAGTCATATGATTAGATTCGGTTGCGTCGACTTTTTTTTCTGAGCACAGAATTTCGTATAATTATATGATATTCACTACCTGTTTCCAATATTTATCATATATTTCCAAACCTTTAGTATTATCACAATTTTTTTTGGTTTCTCTTCATTTAATTAAAATAACTCATTGTATCATTGAATAAGAATAAAGAGAATTCAGCGAAGATCTGCACAATTACATTTTTTGTTCAACCTTTTTACACGATACAATGAGTGTGCATTCACGACTCTGAGTATATATCAATGTAAATAATCAGTAATACAGTCCTATTGCAACCATATATTGCTTAAATGAAGTTATATTAGACTACCTAGTTGAAGGCTTCTCTCCTAATGTGAATCTTGATATAATACCGAAAGATATTATTTTTTCAAGTCCATTACCGTTTGTTGTACATCCGTTTTAAGTTCTCGATCTTTAAGAATTCAATAATATCGATATTTTTTATTCTGTTGATTTTCATAAATATATAGCATGTTATAATGCGTTTACGATCACCGTATACAGTAGCAACAATTTGGTCTAGCGGAAAAATTTGGTGTACCGGGGCTAATTCGTAAGCAATAACAGTCTCAGTAATTTTTCCATGCATTTATTTTTTCCCATATAGCTGTACCATATGTCAAACATTTTACGTTTTATCAGTGTCCATAATGTACTATATCTGATCATTTCTGAACTATTGTTTCGTATCCACTCATTTCATTAGGCTATTTGAATTTGTTAACAACTGTATTTGAATATCCAAGTTAAATCTTTTGTGGTTTTGACTAATTGATGTATAAATGTGTGTAATCAAGATGAATTAACTAGTGTGGTATGCATGGTTGTTCGTTAGCAATTACACTTTATCTGTGTGCTTCCAAAAGTTGTACAAATTAGAAATTCATAAACTGTGTTAGTTATTCAATCTGTTGGTATTTACAATTAAAAAATGGTTTATTTGTATTACTGCACAAATCATAAATATGATAGATATCTTACTTACATGTGATATATAACAAATGGAAGTATTTGTGTGGCAATAGCTCATAAGTTATATATTTAAGCATTCAAATGTAGAGTGGTGGATTAATGATTAAAACACTTAACTTCCAGTGATAAATACCATGTTCAGACTCTGCTACATCTAATTTAGTTTGAACAGTCAGGAAGTATCGATAGTGTGGTTTATGATGTAGCACATAAGCCTGAACGTAGTAAGTTTTATTTATTTATTTATTTAAACACATATATATTGGTACAAAAGGGCACCAGATACATATGCACCACACAAAATAATGAAAGTAGGAAGAGAAGGGATGAAAAGATAAGGCGGACTGAAATGTACAACCAGAAGACTCTTTCAGTTAAAAAAGTTAGAACCACTCTTTATGTAGAAAGTAAAAGAAGGTTACAACAGGTTCGCCACTGGCTTCTATTCTGAGCCATATCTGATAACGTCTCTAGCCACTGTGTTGCACCATCTCTCGGACCCCAGCCAGGGAGTCGTGAAGGACCAACAGAGGCTAGCCCTTTGCAGCTTTCTTTCATGCCACGACACCATGTCATACACTGACCTCCTCTCCGCTTTTTCCAACCAGTCCCAGAGTCGGCAAATAATGCACGACGTGGAAGTCTCTGGGACGACATTCGTAAAACATGTCCAAGCCACCGAAGTCGGTGTTTCAAGATGGTGACACCAATTGGATTATCGTTTCTGAGCCCAAACACACGATGCCGGACCTCTGCATTACTAACATGGTGTTGCCACTGTATGTCAGCAATCCTTCGGAGACAACGATGATCGAACACAGAGAGTCCGACCGTTGCTGCTACCTTGACGTGGTGGTCGGGCTTGCCTATCGTGATGAAGCAATCGAGCTATGCTGGCTGGAACAATCGTTCCTCGAGGTACTACCACGCCAGACAGGTCGTTTGAAGAGCGGTAAGACTAAAAGCAGCAATCCCAAGGTCCGAAGGCGAAGTCGTACTGCCGACTGTACAGAGGTGTGACGGCAGTAAGGTGTTTCCTTCAGACAACCAGCATGACAGCGATGCTGCCTTCCCATAAGGAGGGGTGGGGTTAGAAAAGGTCGACCCTAAAAATGCACACCTCGCCTTATCCCACGGATTTCCGTCTCCGGCGGTAAGGTCCTTTGAAGAACGGAGCTAACACAAAAAGGTCGTGTGTGACCGACCTCAAGCAGTTGTCCCTTGGGCAATGCGGTCACGCTCTCAGGTCATTAAGACCACTTCTAACCCAATTTCCTTTTCAGGTACCTCTAGAGGAACCCTTCCACGGTGTGGGCAACCGGGAAGTGATAACTGCCCTCATACCTCTAACAGCACTGTATTCATAATCAATCTCCTTTTTCAATTCCTACTATTCCTTCTACCTTGACTTTCAACACTAAACTTCCTCTTTCGGTTTCCTCCTCAAGTGTCACCATGGCCAACGATTCTAGTACGCGAAACGCTGTCCCAGGTCTACTAAAACCTCGCTCCAAACTACACATTGGAGCCTTCAACGTACGTACTTTAAGTCAAATCGGTCAACAGGCCTCCTTGGCTAAAACCCTAGAATCTCGTACCATTGATGTATGCTGTGTCTCCGAAACACGCATACAGGATCCTAGTGTGGTCATTCACTTGACCTCACCTCGCCAAAATGGACAGCCAACGAAGTACACTCTCCGTGTATCTGGCGACCCGTTGGCTAGTTCTCGTGGACTTGCAGGTGTAGGCATAGCACTAAGTACAAGGGCAGAACAGGCACTATTAGAATGGATCCCCATTAACAGTCGCCTGTGTGCTGTCCGGCTAAATGGCTCCGTAAGAACTCGGAAGGATAGGGACACACGTCGTTGACTTTTCGTCATTTCTGCCTACGCTCCCACTGACTGCAGCCATGATGAAGTAAAAGATGACTTTTACAGAAAACTCTGAGCTTCTTCAGAAAGCTAAGCGCTCAGACATAGTAGTCGTAGCGGGTGACTTTAATGCCCAGGTAGGCAGTTTAAATCAAACAGAAAGACATTTAGGTGGGTGTTGTAGTATTCCGGCTCAACGAACCGATAATGGTGATCGTCTGCTGCAACTATGCTCAGACAATCGTTTATTTTTAGCAAGCACTAATTTTAAACATAAGGAGAGACATCGTCTAACATGGCGACCACCTGCACCAAACCAACGATGGACTCAAATAGACCATATTGTCATCAGTCATCGTTGGAGAGGCTCAATAGAAGATTGTCGCTCGTATTGGAATACTTGTTTAGACTCTGATCACGCTTTAATACGAGCGCGCATTTGTCTGCGCCTCAATGGACGCAGGAAAAGTACACTAAGAAGACCCATTAGGATTGAACTGGAGGACGAGAAAGCCAAATGCGAATCCCAGAAACAACTGAGTTCACATCTAGGCAGTTCTGTAAACGAGACTGACCCAGATGCTGCTTGGAAAGACACACGAACAGCTGTGGAAACAGCAGTAACATCTATTAGTCATTTAAATCATAGGGCTCCAAAAAACCAGTGGATTTCCTCTAAGTCTATTTCACTGATGGATTCGCGTAAACTCATCCCATCAGGCTCTGAACACGACGAAGAGCGTAAAGAAATTAGATCTAGGTTAACTAAAAGTCTAAGGAACGATCGTGAGCAGTGGTGGGCAACGAAAGCAAAAGAGATGGAAAAGGCAGCGGCTGTAGGCAACACCAGGCAACTATTCAGACTAATAAAATAAACCGGAATTAAGAAGTCAAGTGTAAGTGAGACAATCTCGGAAAAAGACGGAACCCTTATCTGCTCTCAACCCAAACGTTCAGAACGATGGGCGGAACACTTTAAGGAGCAGTTTAGCTGGCCTTCAGCTACTGCACAACTACCCACTATTCCCAGAAAACCTGAATGGAGCGTTGAAGTAGGCCCCCCGACCCTACTTGAAGTTCAAAAGGCTATAGGTAATCTGAAACGAGGAAGACTTAGAATACGCAGATGACATAGTCCTGTTTGGTGAAGACACTGACAAAATGCAGAGTCTTCTGTTGGAACTCAGTAATAATGCCAGGATGTTTGGGATGCGTTTCTCCCCATCCAAATGTAAATTGTTACTCTAGGACTGGCCTGCGTCAACACCTGAACTAAGGATAGGGAGTGAAGTAGTCGAACGCGTGGACAACTTCACTTATCTTGGAAGTCTGATCAGCCCTAATGGGTTGGTGTCTGACGAAATCTCAGCACGGATTCAAAAAGCTCGTTTGGCTTTTGCCAACTTACGTCACCTATGGCGAAGACGAGATCTCCGTCTATCAATTAAGGGACGAGTATACTGCGCAGCAGTTCGTTCTGTTCTACTTTACGGCTGTGAAACATGGCCATTAAGAGTAGAAGATACTCGTAGGTTACTAGTATTTGACCACAGATGCCTCAGAAATATTGCTCGCATCTGCTGGGATAACCGGGTAAGTAATAGTGAGGTTAGACGCAGGGTATTAGGGAACGATGGTAAATCAGTTGATGAGGTCATGAATCTTCATCGACTGAGATGGTTGGGCCACGTGTTACATATGCCTGAACACCGATTACCACGACGCGCCATGCTGACTAGTGTAGGGGATGGTTGGAAGAGAGTTAGTGGCGGCCAAACCAAAACATGGCATCAGTGCTTGAAATCACTAACTTCTAGTCTGAGCCATGTTGTCAGACGCAGACTACCTGGTTGGGGTCCGCGTGACTATCGTAATAAATGGTTGGAGATTCTGTGTGACATGGCTCAGGATCGATCACAATGGCGCAGGTGTATATACCCTTTATCTTCCCTTAAACCTTGAGATTAAAATTGCTTCATAACTTTTTTCCTTCCTATACTATATCCTTATATACAACCTTTCTTTATATACTACCACCACTAAATTAATTACTTATATGAATCCGGTGTCTATCTTGTTGTGCTAACGAGGTATGGCAACTTGGACCGATGCATATATGTGCCTGGTCCTACGTTGTCGCTGACTGACTGACTGAACACAGAGAGTCGTCTGACATCCTCAACTCGGAGAGGCCAGGTTTCACAAGCATAGAGCAAAACTGCTCTCACCGACGCGTTGTAGATCCGACCTTTTACAGCCAGACTAACATCACGAAGGCGCCAAAGATGGCCCAGATTGGCATAAACCGCTCTGGCTTTCATTATACGTGCATCAATCTCATCACTCACGCCACCACCAGCACTTACATAGCTACCTAGATACGCGAACTTCTCAACTACTTCAATCTGCTCACCATCCAGGGTGAGTACAGGATGAGAATCCTGCCAGTCTTGTAGGAGTACTTTGCACTTGGAGGGTGTAAAGCACATGCTGTACCTGCGGACACTGATTGCCAACTGATTAAATGCAGATTGCATGCCTTGGGCATTATCGCACAGTAAGACAATATCATCCGCATACTCAAGGTCGAGAAGTCGTTCTCCAGGCAACATATCC
>NW_017386099.1:0-51039 GCF_000237925.1 Schistosoma mansoni | reverse complement strand
ATGAAATGACGAACGTAGTAAGTTAAGTCACATTTATACATTAAAGGATTTAAATATATGTGTTACCCTCTTTCTTGTTTAGTGTTTGTTCGCCATTGTACGTCCATCGAACTAACGTTAATTAAAATAATAATAAGCTGAGATTAAGACGCACTCCAACAATGTACAGTTATAAAAACACAAGAAGAACAGTGAAAGTTAATAGTCTGCTGCATTCGTTTATGCGACTGTAAAATTTTGATTTATCAGTTTACAATGAATAATACTTTTATGTATGTAGTTTGGTAGCTATGCTTTGAACAAAAACGACAATTTAATTAATTAAAGCGATGATACTTACTAGAACATATCTATCATATACTATTTGTTAATTCGATAAACCATGACTTTTGGTTTGAAAGCAGGCTGTGAAATGCCTCAGCTGTTTAACAGTCATAGTATTCACTCAGGTTTGTGCGAGCTTCCTCACTGGGATTCGTCAGATGTTAGATTGGTGTAACTACATATGTCGTCTATTTTATCCAAGTAATTATTTGTTATCTTTCATCTCCAACACAGCAGGTGTTATTCAAACTGTCAATCAGGGATTTCATGAGTTATCATCACATTGATTTGACCGATTTGTGATATCTTTTGTCATAACATTATCCTAATTAACACTAAATATATGAACTGCTGTTAATACTTGAGAGTTTTATAATATCATTCACTGGTTTACTTACGGTAGTAATATCAGTGTTAATAAGGAAGCATATTGTTATTTTTTATTTATCTGTTTATCAGTAATTAAACCAAAGTTATGTCGCAACTTTTTGTCTGGCATACCATGCAACTGCTAGATAGAACATTTATGCGGTTCATTGGATTTCATATTATATCCTTTCACCAAACAATACTTAAGTTCAAGTTATGTCACAATAGTTATGCCACTAAACTTTAAATACCGAGGCTTAAGTTTGGACTCAGCCTCACTTTCTTCATTTCAAATACCCGGGTAATTTCTATGGTTTCCGTACTTTGAAGGTAGCTCAATGCAAGAACCTATACTGGATTAATCAGTCACGAAAGGAAATTAATTTTATTAATTGTAAAAATTTTTAAAGTATTCAAAAACAAGCCTTGCTTAATGATTTCTTATTGTTTTCTACATTTTACATCTTCTCTTTATCATTTACAGGCTTGCAAAAGCGAAAATTGGCGCTAGGCGTATTGCTAGACGAATAGCGAAATGTGGATTTCCGTGTCATTTTAGTAAATATCGTGTAGTTAATATTATGGCTACTTGTAAATTACCATTCGGTGTCAGATTAGAAGAATTAGTCAAAGAACGACCGATGCAAATGAGGTATTTTTTGTAAAAAGATCTATATTTTGTTTTCGAAATCTTAATTATTTTTATGGTACATAAATTAGAGCATTTTTTTATTCATTGGTCGTTTTATAGTAAAAGACATGTACTTGACACATGAAATTACTAGATCATATTTTAAGTCATTAAAGCTAATGACCACGTCAAGAACGTGATCCGTTGGATTCAATTATAATTTTTCGGCTTTTGGTTTTTACGCGTCATCCACTTGTCCATGGAGTCAGTCATGGACTGTTCATTTCAGTTGTTTATTTTACAACTGTTTAGGATTTTAGTATCAAAGGGCATACTAATTTCACAGGTGTTAAAATGACGTCTAGTGCTTTCATATTTTTATTAGTTATCTAACTTGGATTGGTTCTTGACCCTAAGAAAATTCAACAATCTCCACAACCTCTATACTAAAATCAAGTGTTGACAGACTCAAAATGTATTTCAAATAGGACTTCCCACTGATCACCTTCAGGTTTCCAACGCTGTTTACTTTGTTTCTGTTTGTCACAATCCTCTTGAAGTGAGTCATAGTCGAGATTAATCATGCAGGTTTAGGTGAAGATAGACCTATTCTAACGGTGGAGTGTTCAGTCAGTTTTTTAAATACCTTACTTTCAACTGGATTTGCATCTCGCTGGATTTATATAAGATTAACCATCGAATAATATTTGTAGCACTCATACAACAAATATATCAAGGTCAAGCGCACATGCACTCGATTGAAGATTTTAATATACAGCTATACATATGTAAGTCATCGCAGCCCTGGTGTGGCGGAGGGTGGGAAGAGTCCGCTCTCCCTCTCAAAATTCTCATATAGCCCTGCATATATGGCCATTGCTCAGAGACGTTTACTCATTGCCTTCTAGCTGCGGGAATGTTTACGAAGTTGTGAAGATGAGCGAATGTCTGGCGCCTAAACGGGGTTGATTGGTACAGAGGATCCGCCTAGAGGATTTGGAAAGCCCTGATTCCAAACCAATAGTGCTTACGGACTCAAGAATCCTGAGGGAATAAATGGTGTATGAACCAATCATTGGTCACCGGCTACTATGGGACTGCATCTTCTGACGTTGCTCCACTGTCTTGTGGATTAGACCTCTAAGTCAAAGGTTCGGGATGCGGCTTCCTAAGAAAACCACTTTCTTCGGTTTGAGCATCCGGTCGTATCCCAGCTCTCACACAAATCGAATGATTTGTGTTGCGCGTATATATTTTGGTGCCCTATTTGTACCAATAAATAAAACTAGGGTAGGATTAAATCTAAACAACTCTGAATGCAGACAAACTAAGTCATGGGATCAGTTTATAAAGTTGGTAACTTTCGACCAGAACTTTACTGTTAGATGTGGACTATTTGTGTTAGTAGTGAATAGTAGTTGAGAGGTCTTGAGTGATGTGGCTCAGAGTCTGTCATACTGGGACGGATGCATTAATTCTTTATACTCTTATTGATTCTAGGTTTCAGTATCATTTCACAATTTTCATTCCGCAATGTAATTTCTTCTGGTCTATTTTTATATTAAGTCTTCCTTACTATCATCGAGACTACTGATATTATTTTAACACTCTTGATCTCCGTTTAGTCAGTGTCGTTTTGACGTGATGATGTGGTGTGATACCTTATGAAGATTCGTATTTGTGCTAGATCCGACGTTTATTTATTTGATTTAATTAAGGTTTGCTGGAACTCTTAAAGCACAACTATTTTATTACAATAATGTATTAGTGTTTTTGTGACTTGACTATGCAAGAGAGTATTGTATGGCAGGTTAATATTTCTATCCAGACGAGTCAGGGTGTTGCTCTCTCCGAATTTGCCTGAAGAAACTTGACTTTCAAGACGTAGTGAATAAAGTAAGCTCAAAACTTATTTAGTCGATGAACCTCACAAGTAGTAGAACTTCAAATCAATAATTATCAGTCGTTAGATCACAACCCATGTTTTTTCTCATTATATATATATATATATATATATATATATATATATATATATATATATATATATATATAGAGAGAGAGAGAGAGAGAACTACACGTATTCGTTTTTTAACCAAAAACTCATTTATTCATAATTAAATGTCCATACTAAACAATATTGCACATATTTTCCAGTTAAAGATACAGTTCTTTTTACCATTATAAACTGTTTCTTTTTTCTTTTAATATTAGTTACGAACCTGAGCTAGCTCCTGGTCTCACTTTTAAAACTGACATTAATTCAAGTACATCTCTAAAACTTTTTTCAACAGGACGAATAGTTATTATGGGTGAGTTTATTATCTCTATGGTGTTATTACTTTCCTAGTTTATTGCTTGATAATTATCTATTTCAAGCTCTGAAGCTTTAAGTGATAGCATAATTCGTACCTTCTAAGCTGAATATTTAGTTAATTAACTATTATTACCATGTTCTATAGTAATTACTCTGACTTTTTCAACGTAATCGATTAGAGTTTTTGAGTATGAAGCAGGGGAAACTTCCTCATGATTTCAGGTGTACACTGTACAAGTACATAAAACCTATGTCAAACAAAGGTTTTTATTAATTGTTTCCAACTATTTAATATTTTTTGTGTGAATTCAACAGGAAAAATATGTGGCCATAACAAGTTTTTGTTGACTAAGTTATCTTCCAATCAACTCCCAAACATTTGAGTGAAATTCTCTGCTTGACTGGAAACCACAAATGTGTGTGGTTACGTAATCTATTTTCAATTATGTTCTTGTTTGTAGAGCTGTAGTTTAGTGATTGAAAACATTCAGCTTTTAACCGAGTTAGGTATCAAGTGTTTAATTCATACTCTTATCTACTTCAGTTTTGTTAGCTGGGTAATATTACTAGCCAATTAAACCATAAGACAGAATACCTAAATTTGTTTTTACTAAATGAGTTACATCGTTGACTATTTATAACATTAATTTATTTTTAGAGTACTATTTTGAAATATCAACTCGATTTTATTTGTACGTACTCTTGCTTATACGTACATCATTTTCGCGCATATTTTTACATGTTACTGAAAGAAATACTGATATGCTCCAGCTAAGTCGATTTTCGCGGTAACGAACGAAGGCCAATGACACAATGACACGATAGGCTAATCTAATCCGTTGTCCCAGGCCCCGTTAACTAGAGGAAGAAGTCCAAGGCGAAGTAGAGGAATATATATTCCGTAAGCAGCCGAGTACAAGCAAGTCATAAGGGGAAAAAACTCAAACGTATATATACAGCGATAATTTGTCCTTGGGAAGCATTACAAAATAGCACACAAAAGCTACAACGGACCAATAGCGTTTAAGATATTTTACAAGTGGGAAATACGACTTAAAGGTAAAAAGAGCGCCTTTGGCGCGAAAACAAGGAAATTCAAATTTTCAAAATAAAATTACGAAATTAAGCCATTTACCAAGTAAGTTCTGGGGATTTGACATCCCCAACAAATACCAATTATATGATATTTCAATGATGTTTCATCTTCCTCAATATTCTAAATAATTTAGAGAAGGACCTAAATAAAATCTAAATCGCTTACATAAACAATGAATTTTTAATATCATATTTATCATTGCAGCAAGTAGGTTAACAAAGTAAGACTGCGAATGTCTACAAAACATAACTCATAGTACCTTGATACTGATGATAGTTGTTAGCAATATATTTGTCTGAAGTCCTTTTGTCTAAAAAAAGTCTTTGTTTTAATAGTCACTCAGAATTAATTCTTTTCTGTAAAAAGTTTCGCAATTAAATCATTTATGCCTTTCTAACATCAGGTTCCAGTTTAGATTCAATCGGTTCGTTAGTCGAAGAACTAGTTCCAATCGCTGCATTGCATCAAACAGATGAACCAGTTCCAGATGTTAATGATATACAAGAACGTGACGAAGCTCATGTAGTGTTAAAAGCAGCACGATACATGAATATGTTGCCAAATAATGGTGGTTTCAATGGATTAGTTTATGATATTGATGATGAATATCAAAATAGCGATGAAAGTGATTTTTATGAAGATGTAGGCGGTGTTGGTGGTGCTCGGCATAGTTTTTCTACAGATGATTCAACTGACAGCGGGGCTTCTATTGACAGTGGTGGTGTAAGCACTAAAGTAAAGCGTAGAATTAAAAAGAAAAGTCATTTATCTACTGTTATGGGTAATACCTTTTCCTCTGCATCTCAGTTGCGAAATTATGATTCATCGCGATCTGGTGGTCCGCTTCATTTATTAACTCCTAGAGAAGCTGCCAGTTTAGCCTTCTCTAAACGGGCAGCTGGAAATATTGAAGATGCTAAAGATTTAGTAGCAACAGCTGGAGAATTAAGACGTCAACGTGAAATGTTACTTCAAGGGACAACTCAAAATAGTGTACGAACAGAAGCTCGTTCAAATTTTTCTCAAGGTGATCCTACATGGTCCCGTAAAGCTGTTGCTTCAGGATCAACAAAACGTGCTTGTGTGGTCACTTATTCCGGAACAGAGGATAGTGAATCACAAGATTTGTATAATACTGTTGAACTACGTAGTCAAGGTTATACACAATCTAATGTTCCTTCAATTGAACAACAACAACAGCAGCCACATGTTAAAATTGTTCATGCACCATCTTTGATGCCATTGAATTCAACAAATCCTCCGGTACAAGTTTCTACCGTAATGACTCCAATCAATACTGCTGCCAATCCCTTACAATATGTATTGATTAAACCTTCTACAAATATTGGTCAGACAGTTTACAACAATGTAATGCCTACTGTTCAACCAACTATCAGTTATACTACAACACCATGTATTACACCTATACAAACAAACTCTATTGTACAATTGTCCTTACCATTATCAAGTACTGGTGTGGATGGTCAAAATTTAATAACAACAAGTGTCACATCACCTGCTGCCTCTGTTGCTACTACTAATACTACTGTTTATCCTATCCGTCTATCCAATAATATTCTGCCCAATTACATATCATCAGTAAATGATGGCAAGGTTAGTCTTAAATTTATTAAGTGTCCTTCCACTAATAATGATAATAATAATAATAGTAATCCGATCATAATCAAACTGCAATAACTATTTGAACTGGATTTCTTTTGTTTCAATGTATATCAGGCGGTTTTATGCTTGCTTAGCTTGTATATATATATGTGTGTGCGTATTGCCTTCGTTGTTTGTGCTTCCCTTTTTTATTTTCTTCTTTAGTGATTTCTATTTATATACGTATATCTGTTATGTATATCGTTAAAAGATAGACAACTAATAGTAATGGCTTATGGTTCTTTTTTTTTATCTGTATGTCCTGTTAAGTAAATATTGAGAAATCAACAATTCATGACTACATCAATTTTTACAAATACACACCCTTTTTTGTGTATAGATGTGTTTGTATATGTGTATTTGTGCATGTACAATATCCCATTATTTGTTGTTTGGCATTAGTGATAAAAAAATGGTGTTGCATGTATTGAAAATAGCAATAACTTGTTTTTCTTCATATATTAAATTAAAATTTAGATTAATTTAGCTTTAATAATTCCCTATTACTTTTGACGACGTTTATATGCATGTATTAATTTAGTTTGTTTTTTCTTCCTTCATTTAAAAAGAACATTTCTACTATGGGCATAAGTGTGTAATTTCTCAATATGGTCATCACCCCCCCCCCATAGTTTTCACAATGCACTGATTGTGAGATGCTCGTTTTTTTATTGTACAATATGTTTTATGAAACTGTCAAATGTATTTGTTCGGTTGTGTGTAGTTTCCTTTCACCCTATATCTGTATTTCAATAATTTGTTCTTGTGAATTTGAATGAACCGTTAGATATATTTCATATCGTTTCTTTATATTTGAGTAACATGCTTGGTATATATTTTTTGTTTATTTATAATTATGCATATACATATATAGATTTATATACAGGTATATATATACGTCAGTTTTTGTTTCGTTATTATCTAGAAGGGATTGCTAACGAGTATTTTGCATGCCCGTTCTGTATCTGTTAAGCAATAGAAAAAGAGATGGGACGACAGTGAAAAACAATTCAATGTGTTACATCACATACTATAAGTTCATATCAAAATATTCCTCACAAGGCTATAAAATAGTTATTTTTGGGCTAATGAAACAACAGGTCTATAAAAAGTACATAGTTCGAAGGACAAATAAACGATGGATGTATGCGTAGCTTTATATTTGTTCATACAACTAAATGTTATCATGAGTAGTAGATTTTTCATTTCAATAGGAAAAAAGATCTAAACTTTGATTTCCTGTTAGTATGCACTCATCAGCAACTTGTATACCTATCAAATTGATGAGAGCAATATGACATTAAGAAATTTCTTTATCGTTGAATTACTTCAATATTATTTGTTTCAAATACTGTCAAGTGTTTAGATCTGTTTTTTATGTTCTCAGCTTTTCTTTAGAGTTTTACACCATTTAAAACTTAATAAAGGCATTTCACTAATTATAAACATATTGGGATTCATGTACATGAACAATTAGTCAGTTTAACTGAATTCAAATAAAAACATCGTATGTCATAATCAAATTGTACTGAGAAGAAAAGATTAGAAATAATAAATGAAGATTTGTTTACACTTGTTAAAGAACAGTTAAGCATAATGCTTAGTAAACACTTAACTACATTTTATGATCATTAAATCTTTGAGTAATGTATACGACCTTTTGTTATTCACAGAAAGTAAAAGTTTGGTTCCATTTTAAAGTCTGAATATAAATAAGTAAACTACCTTGAAATTTATATCATTCACTAAATAATATTTCTAAAAGAACATTTAAAAAATTAGGCGTCTTATTACTGTAGACTCATAGCTTAAAAGATTAGATGTTAACCAATCAAACTGATTGATTAGTTCCATTCCACCTCACATGATTCTTCATGTTTAATGATTGGATAGTACTTCTCAAACTCCAGATACCTGTGCAACCCAATCCATAATAAATTTATTCGTCGTTATATTCATTATTTATATCTTCTGTCGTTCTCAAAGATTAAGTGTATTGTACAGTAAATATGAAAGTGAAAATGTCATTGATTTCTCTCAAGAGACTGTGTTTAGTTTCTGCTTGTTTCTAAGGCGTTGTGAATTTTTTTCAAAGCATTTTCAATACCTATAATGATATTTTCGAAATATTTTTTAAGCACGATTCATATTACACATTCATTACTCGGTATACCACATCTTAATTAATGTTTCACTCTTGAAATTCTAATATAAATTAAAATCATTCTTCATCTCATAAAACTTATTTGTACTAGTTGTCTATTCAATGTTTATACTCTTGCTTAATTTCACTTGTTCAGTTACTGATTCACATTTTCATTAGGTTTGCTATGTACTTTCCTGTTATAATGGAGTACTTAAGTTTATTTTCCTCAAGTCTTCTATAGATTATCATTGTATAGAAGTAGGTTATTCTGTGAGATTTGATTTGTAAATAGTTTGCATTACGTTATTATTTATAATATAGCTATAGTTATTCTGCTTTATTTGAAACTTTTCCACTTGATTAGATGATGACCTTTGCTACTGGTACTGATACGTATACAAATCACTTAATAGGCTTTCCTAATACAACTCAAATATTTCCAAATGTTTATCAAGTTGATCCAAATTCAATTATACCTGGCCAAACTGCTCCACTTGTCTTTGGATCTTCTTTACTCACTTCATTTCAACCTACAAATAATGTTATTCATCCTCAGATACATTTACCTGCCCCAAGTGTTCTATCTGGTTCACCAAATATTTTTGTTGGAAATTTCTCTTCAGGTATTACTTTAAAGACAGAACCTGTACAAACAGTTGGGAGTGTAACTTCAATTCCTTTCACTCCAACATTTTCTTACCAACAACCTGGAGGTTATAATTGATACCTAAAAATGCAGATATAGATATAATCATCCTTTTTTCTCTCCTCTGTCTTGCACACACGACAACAATAAATCTCATTGTACATAATACAACATATACTAGATTGTCTCATTGTGAGTACCTGCCAAAAAAATCCAATACAGTGCACCAATCATCCAGTATATTTCGTGATTTTTTTTGCACACACAGAATTGTATCTAATAAACACAATTCCTCTGTATACTTGGTTTCATCATTTACAACATTTATTATGAAAAATAAATACTATTCCGAAAGAACTTGTAGATTGAAATGATGTTTTATTTTCTGAAATTTCTTTTAGTTGTTTCAATTATTCATGTTTGAGCAGTACTTTTTTTCACCATCGATGATACTATTTCTCTCATTGATATCACGCTAATTAGACTACTATCATTATTGAGCCACTGTTGTTGTTTTTTTTAATGAAAAAAGACTATGTATGCATTTATTGTTTATGCCACGTTTTTCCTGTTTGTTCGTTCTTTTTTGTAATTTTCATTTCATTCAAATTTAATATCTAACTTTTGTGTTACCTCATATTTCAAAAGTTAAGGCGAAACAAAGTCGAAAGCATAGATTTTTTTTAGGTTTAAAAATCCATCCATTTTTGCCGTAATATATACTGTTATATATGTTTGTACCTCGTGAGATACTTATTAAGTGGATAGTAGAAGTGAATCTTCTTTTTTTCCAAAATAGTTGTTTAGTTTTTGACGTTTCTGTAGAGTTGAAATGATCTATGATTTTTAGTTGAATTGAATTAAATGGGTCTGTTTCGTGGTTGTTTTGATATTACTTCGACTTTGTTATTTGAAGTGAGATGATAGTTAAATTAATTATCTAGGTATATTTGTATATTTAGTCTTGATGAGTGTTAGGTAGCTGGACGTAGTCGACAGAAAACCCTAGGCTTAAGTTTCGTGTTACTTAGCACTCGTCAGCTAGGTGTACCTATAATCTTAAAGGAGCTTCAGCTCCCTGGCTGATTCGATTTCATTTCACCCAGCTTCACATTTTGATAGGTCACAGTTATTCAGGCTGCAACTGGTCTGTAGGACCGGTCCATGAGTAGAGACCATTGTCATGTCTGTTTAGTTCTTTATTGCTGATCGAATTCATTTTCTGCTTATCTATTAGAGTTTTGACACTCGTGTATTGTTGGAACTGTTTTATATACTTTCGAAATGCTTTGATGCGAAAGAACTATCATCCTGGTATTAAGTGTTATTAAGTTCAAATATGGAGTAAAATTCTGGAGAGTGCACTGTAAAAGTGCAAACGCATCAACATACTAGACATCTTACTTCAGTGAATACTTCCAAATGAAATAAGATTTTCGAAACTCATAACTTAACAACAAATTTCTGATGTGAAACTTTAGCGTATACTGACAAATTCTAAAATATGAACTCCGGAAAGATGATTTAGAGTTTGTATTATTTTGTAGTTTTCCATATATTATTATGTTAGTTACACGTATTTGCTGTGTCCTCAACGTATTTGTTGTACATTAACGTTTGACTTCATTCAATAAACAGGAATCTACATCTTAAGATGATAATGTAAAACTACCACCCTGTTTAACAACAAGTTGACTCAATCAATATATACCTCACTGTTCAGTAATTGCTTGTGTCCTATAAGATTAGCTGATCACTATACAATTCTCAATTGGTTATGTCACGGCATCCTGGAGAGTTTTCAGATTCTCACGTTCATCATGAACATTTATTGACATATGTACTCCAAAATTTCCAGAATTCACATCTTTAGTTAGATATTATTAGACAATTGTGCTTGTAAGTATAATTAACAACTTCTACACACTTATTCTTTAGAAAAAAATATCTTAGTTGTAAATGGGATCAAGAACGTTATCGGTCTGTATATTTGAAAACACGCACTGTCATGGATGACTTGGGATATCTTATCTCCGTGATGCTTTATGCTTAGTTATTTATTTTATTCAAAACGTGTTTCGTATATATTGGTATTATTATATGCTCAATAGTTATATACTTTCGTAAGCCCTGAGGACAAACTGTTCTAGGTATAGGAATTTTTATGCGACCACCAGTAATTTGAACTGATTTTCACAGTTTGAGTTTTATGGACTTTTTTTGTTGGTCTGTAAAATTGAGACTTGAGTTTGTCCTGAGGTATTGTACAATTAATGACAAGCTCGTGTATAGATTCACATCCATTGAAAAGTTATCCTTCTAGTCCTAAAACCACATTTAAATTCTCTTCCTTCAGTAAACGTACTTTTTAAGTTTATCTAGCGTGATGCTGAAGTGAGGTAATAATCTCAACTTGGAGGGTGTGTAAATAAAGTGGTATTACGAGAATGCCTAACACAATAACAAGTTCTAGAAGCCTACATTGGTACTTAGAGTCTGCAAATTTGTGCATTCTTTCAAATAACTTTAAGCTTCTAGTATAACCACTTAGAAACTTTTATTATGGGTTTATTATTAACTCATATCAATATGTGTGTTCGTGGGTCAGTGGCAAATGAGAATTATATTGTTTTGACTGCAAAGAAACAAATATATTACGATGTATTTAATGACAGGACACAAAAGTGGTTTTCGGGTTCTGCTTTAGAGGTAGTCAACGATGTGTGAAATGGTAAAGTCTTAGGCGTGTTTCGAGTTAAATGATACTAATTAATAATTTGTGGACATCTATTTCGATTTCTGTAATGTAAGCTGGGTACGAGCGCTATAATTTTCATATACAAAGTTGATCGCTTTTTACTTGATAAAAATCGGATGCATCCGGTATTTCTGCGTATATATATATTCAAAAGAACATAGGACTTAAGGTGACTTTTTCTGTAGTAATAGGGAGTGGTCTTGTCAGATCGTAGGACTTTCGTCTACTTCTTAGGTGTCACAAACCTAATTGTATTAATATTTGAAATTAATAATGCAATTATAACTTGCTCTTTAAAGTGTCAATCAATTCTGCCTGGCTTTACTACTTAGTAGTATTTTAACATTGAGTGTTCCTACAAATTGAAGTGCTAGTCTTATAATCTTTTTTTCTAAGGATCTAAACTGGTTTAGTATTACCGACATAACCCAACAAACTGGCAGACAAGCAGCAATCCACTGTATGGGAAAAAGGCTGAAATGTCGTTTTCATTTGCATTTGTACATCTTTTTTTCGTGTTGACATATGTGTTATGAGCAATGGTAAGGCCGAGATTACAAGATTATATTTTCATTTTGCTCTACTTTTTTGTCTTCCTGCTAGTTGTCACCTTTGTTGGCAGCGGTGTCCGCTTCATATGTTTTTTCTTGGAATATCTTTCCGATTTGTCATGGAGGTTTTGTAATATTTGGTCTGTAATGTGATATTAGTTGATAAAACACATCACCTGTTAAGTTAGGGTAGTACTGTTCAAAGTTTTCAAGCATAGGTCGGATATTCATTTGTTGATCTGACTTGTCTCCTTATTGCTGAAAAGTTAACTATTATGCTTACCTTCAATGGCTACAAGAATGTAGACACCACCACCTTCAATACTTTGGACAGTTTGTTGGTAATTTTGTGAATCACTTAATCCTAAAAGCCTTCCTGAAGTGTCACATAAGTCAAATGTGACTTTTTCGTAAATGCTTGTTAAATAGACACATACTTTCAGGGTCTATGTCGCAAACAGTAACGATATAGTTGAGTAGAATTTCAAAGGAACACCACATATTTACTAATACTTTCTTGTTTTCTACAAAATGATGTTAGCACTATATTTGCTGTATTACCTCCAAACCTGATCCATATGAATGATCTACTAGTTGATGACATACTTATCTCTCAACTTTGTAATCTTTCTGACAACAACTAGTTCGACCTGTTCGTGGGTAAGATAATTTATATTGTTCAATACTCGATATCTTTGTCACAAGCTTGTATAAACTGATTGTTTTCTTCGCGCTCGCTTCTTCTTGTTTCGGTACGATCTCAGATATTTGGTAATGTCCAATGAGTAGTAGTCCAACCACTCGACTAAACTAACTCCTGAGTTTGGTATTTACTTGAGAAGTTGTATACCTTGCAGATTGGGTGAGTGTGTTTGTCTCAGGGCAGTAGAATTTCTGGATACCAGCAGCTATCACATTACCAAGCAGGAGGTTGGTTGTTTGTAATGTGAAAATAATGAAGTGATAATTCGTTTACTAAGGGAAGATAACTGTCTTAGGAATAAATAAATAATTTACTTGATTGATAATGTGTAAGAGGACGGAGTTGAAGAAAATAAGAGGAGAAACGGAGATAATAATACGGGAGATATTTATTTATTTATTTAAACACAAATATTGCTATAAAGTGGCACCAGATATATATGCGCCACACAAATCTCACTCGATTTGTGTGAGGGCTGTGATACTGTCCAGGTGCCCAAACTGAAGCAGGTGGTTTTCTTGAGGGGCCACACCCCGAGCCTTTGACCTAAAGGTCTGATCCACAAGGCAGTGGAGCATCGTCAGGAGATGCATTCCCATGGTAGCCGGTGATCAATGGTTGATTCATACACCATTTGTTCCCTCAGGATACTGGAGCCCGTGTACACCATTGATTTGGAATCAGGGTTTCCCAGCTCCCCTAGGTGGATCCTTCGTTAAGGCGTCGGTCATTCGCTTTTCGTTCCCTCAATTCTGTAAACAACACCGGTGGTGCGAGAAGGCAGTGAGTAGGACTTCCCTGACAGAGGCTATATACGCGTGGCCATGTGAGAGCATTTGGAGCGGGAGAGCGGACTCCCCCACTCTCGGCCATATCAAGGCATTTGGGGGCTAGGAAGTAGATACTGATATTTTGTAATTATAACCGCATTAGTTTATGAAGCATGCATTCGACACAGCTGGTTCGAGATGGAGATGGTTATCCATGAGTGAGTACCTATTTGTCAAGTCTTCTCTTAAAGCTACTCAGTAATGGGACTGTGGTCACTTAATCTGAGAGAGCATTTCAAATGGACAACCCTTTAACGACAAAACTAAGCGCGTACCTCGGTGTTCATTCTTTGATGTGCAATCTTTCGATAGCTGCCTGGAGGAGCGTAATGATGAAGTTCTGGTAATATGTTCCTTTTGGGATGGCTCGGTGCCCTTAAGATGTTGTATGACCTTATCAGTCTTCAGTAATAAGGATAGTAGGTTGATGAACCTGTGTTAATCCTGTCAGATTTCCTTCCAGTGAAGGTCCAGCTTCTTCCTGAAAATGTTCACTGATGGTGCTGATACCACTTGTTCTGGTAAAGCGTTCCAGTCAAGTCACCTCTTGTTCTCCTGTAGCTCATGGAGGATATTTACTAGTGTTGGAGTCTGCCTAGATATGATTTATGTTTTAACCCTATCAATAACTTGATTTCTGGTCTCTGTGCTAGGTCTAAGAGACTTATATCTCTTTTGAAGAGAGGGGGCCCAACGACATTCTGTACGTTAAGGTGGGACCGAGCATATGTTGCAAACAGTTTTAGTAAAGCCTCTGTAATAATTGCATCAATTTGTCTTCGCATAAGGTGGCGAGTTGCGTTTCACTTGATTGAGTATCGCATTTTCTGTGAGTTTGTGCCTAGACTCACTGTGGTTGCAAGCTCGTGATCACGTTCTAAGGAGATGGTCCGCTTACGATCAGGAACCTCTATTATGTCGAAAGTATCTCTGCAATGATCTGATACTACCTAGCTGACTTACTGACGCTCTCTTCTTGATACTAACTGGTTATGCCAGATTCTTGGATGTCACTCTTTATTTCCTTCATTATCTTTTGGAAACAGTCTTTGTAGCTGACCAGATAGCATAAATTAGATTTACTGCTGATTGTTACGGGTTTTTAACAGAATAAAATCATTTATTTTCCACAAAATTATTTGTTGTACGTGTTATGTAAGTTCAAAAAGTAGTCGACATCACAGTCATAACAACAGAATGAAACTAAGTATTTAAACAAAGATTGGAAGTTTGGCTACGCTTCTCGTTTGCATTTGGAAAAAAAGCTTGACATACGGTCATAGTGGTATGAACGTCAGTCTCCGATTGCCTTCATACAGAACGTACGATAGATGACGAAATTGTGAAGTCGAAAATTTGTTTTAATAAGCTACCAGGCAGAGAAAAATGAGGGTCAGCAACGGTTATATAAAAGCAACGGTCCGTCATAAATTGTAGATAAACGTGCCGAAACATCTACTGTCATGGAGAAATAATGCGCAATCTCCCCTTTTTGTTGCCCTGTGTTTCACAAGTTGCTTATTTGTGTACTCTTCGACCGAATACATGCCATTTTTTCTCAAATTCATGTCAAACTGTCCACTGTTCGCCTGAATACTCACCTAACTTTTTGATGCACGCTTGATTACCTAATTTATAGTTCATCTCCGCCTAACTCTAAATGTCTCCTATGTTCTCTGTTATTTGATTCGTTAACCCCTCAACACCAGTGATGTCTAGTCGTACGCCCTCCCTTGTACACAATTATTTAGCCTACATATATATATATATTGCTAGTGATTTATCTGACGATAAGCAATGTTTAGCTGCTTCAGTCCTCTAATATCTGGTCAACTTTATTTAGTTTCCAGAACTTGCTCTAAATTATAACGGATTTGATTTAGTTATAACCTTTATTAGATGGTTTTATCTTACTAGGAAATTTTTACGGACAGTTTTCCGGCTTACGCAGGAACCTCTTGACGATATTTTTCAGGCTAAGATAGTAAGGCAGACTTTCTATCAACCAGTCACTAACTGATCTATTATTACCATCTATTTCCATTCTAAAGTAGCCTTAGTAGTATGTCTGCTTTTCTCGTACGCCTTCGGGTTAAGATATGTGACTGGAAGAATAGAATCAAGTATATCGAAAGCGAGGCCTTCGTTCTATCTTTTCACTATATATGTGACCTACGAAACGCTCCTGTAGTTTAGGGTTCTGGTTTTTACCTATACTCTATGTAGTTTTTTTGGTGACACATAATCCGCATATTTATAAGATGTTCTTATCTCAGTACCCTTTTTACACCTCTGGGTACTAAGAGAGTATTGTTCTTCCCTTTTAATGGTCCATTTACTGAAATAATGGATAATTTGTAAACAAAGAGAATCTGGCTTTGAACAGCACCTACACGTACCTTATATTAAGTGAACACAACCCATCACCGACTTGTATGACAGACTAAGTCACAAATACAGACCTTGTAGAGTTAATGTATACAAGGTTAAACAATTGCACCGCTATATAACGAACTTTGAAATCCACGAGATCGTGAAAAATATCAAATGTGATCAGATAAGTGTGCTTTTTTAGAACATTAAATCTGTTCCCTTTGTTCATTCACCGACTCTTTTCGAATTTTAAATAAGATAGAAGACAGAAATGGCCAATAACAAAGTATGGAACGTACGAAGAGGTATAGACGAGGTACTAACAAAGAAACTTCAAGCGTGAAACAAACAAATTTACATTGATACTGCCTCTACAACAGGTAAAAACATCAATTGATGATAGGTAGGAGTTTTAATAATAATATATTTCTGCAAGGGCAGGTACACGACATTTTTGCAGGCATAATCTACAAATTGCAACATTTATTGTCTCACAGTATGCTCCCCAAGTAGGGTCGTTATATAGATTATACCAATAAAAGCAAATAACAGTTCATTCGTGCAGATGTCTTGGAGCGTTAGGTTTATGCTATGGCATTACACTGAGTACGGCCTTCAAAATATTTTCCAAGGTGAAATCGTGTCCATGTTACACACCAGATCCAATGTTGGCACACTTGTGTTAGAATTCTGGTCGAGCAAAGTATTTACGCAATACATTTTTTAAGTTTATATTTTTTACAAAGTATATTTGTAGAGCGCTTCATGTGAAATATGTTGGGAAAACGGACACTGTCGAAAAGCCATGCCTTGGGTCCTCACTCACATGTTACACGTTGTCGAGGATTTTGGGTGGCGTTATTGATCAGCTATTAACAGCACTTTTTTCGTCATACGTCAATATTCATAATCTTTGTGCTCGTTACATAGCGTTTATTCCAGTCTCTTAATAGCTTGATGTATTTTTTGTTCACAGCCTGGGTGAATGTTCAGTAAACCTCATTTGGTTAATTGTAGCAATGCAAACTCAGGCAAGTGAAATTTACCATTCATGAAGTCCAAAAATACACCGAAATCAGAGTTTCAAGAGAAAATGAGCTCTAAAATCATTTACATATGATTCACCTCCCTAATTATGGTAGTGATGAACACGGGTGTTGGTTGTTGTTTATAAATGTAGTTTGAAGCAATTGAGCATTAAACTGTTTGTAGATAGTATATAAATTGCCAATATACAGTCGTAAACAGTTCTATCCGTTATAAGTATCATAGTTTTCGACTGATTGACCTAATTACTTAGCCCTCGTTGAGGAGCATGGGCCGCCCACCAGCATTCTCCACCCAACCCTATCCTGGGCAATCCTTTTCTGTTCTTACCAGTTAACATTCATCCTTTTCATATCCGCTTCTATTTCCCGGCATAAGGTGTTCTTTGGCCTTCCCTTTTTCCGCTTCCCTTCTGGATTCCAAGTTAGAGATTGCCTCGTGATGCAGTTTGGTGATTTCCTCAATGTATATCCGATCCACTTCCAACGTCTTTTCCTAATTTCCTCTTCAGCTGGAAGCTGGTTTGTCCTCTCCCATAAAAGGCTGTTGCTGGTGGTATCCGGCCAGTGAATGTTGAGTATTTTGCGTAAACAACTGTTTATAAATACCTGTACCTTCTTGACGATGGATGTGGTAGTTCTCCACGTTTCAGCTTCATACAATAGGACTGTCTTCACGTTCATATTGAAGATTCTGACTTTGAAATTAGTTGAGAGTTGTTTTGAGTTCCATATGTTCTTTAGTTGTAGAAATGCTGTCATTGCTTTGCCAATCCTCGTCGATACATCTGCATCTGATCCTCCTTGTTCACCAATGATGCTCCCCAGGTACGTGAATGTTTCCACATCTTCCAAAGTTTCTTCACCAAGTGTGATTGGCTTGGTGTTCTCCGTGTTGCATTTGAGAATCTTGATTTTTCCTTTGTGTATGTTGAAGCCTATTGATGCAGATGCTACTGCTACATTAGTTGTCTTCGCCTGTATTTATTCGTGTGTATGAGATAGGAGGGCTACGTCATCTGCGAAGTCCGAATCGTCCAATTGTTTCTGAGATGTCCATTGTATTCTGTGCTTCCCCTCAGATGTCGAGGTCTTCATAATCCAGTCAATCACCAGAAGAAAGAGGAAGGGGGAGAGTAGACAGCCTTGTCTGACTCTGGTCCTTACTGGAAACGCATCTGTCAGCTGTCCTTCATGCACGACTCCACACTGTAGTCTGTTGTATGAGTCCCGGATCATGTTGACAACTTTCTCAGGAACTCCTTAGTGTGGAACAAGTTCCTATAGTGTTCTCAAATGCCTTCTCATAGACGATGAAATTGATATATACTGACGAGTTCCGTCCAACTGATCGGTACATGATGGTCCGTGGTGTCGTAACTTGGTCTGTGCACGACCGATCCTTACGGAATCCAGCCTGTCGATCTCGAAGTCGAGCATCTATTACGTTTTTCATCCATTCCAGTAATACTGTTGAGAACGTTTCCTGGTACTGGCAGTAGTGTAATGCCTCCGTAATTCTCACATTTGCTCAGATCTCCTTTATTTGATGTTTTGATGAGGTGTCCTTCTCTCCAGTCCATCGGTACTTGTTTTTCTTCCCAAATATTTCTGAATAGAGTGTGAAGCATTTTTGTAGTTACTTCTGTGTCTGACTTTAGAGGAGTATAAAGCCAAATTGTTGAATTAACATATATTTGCAAATCTCTCCCCATTTTGATTTCTCTCTCCTAGTCCATGTCGTCCAAATATATCTTCATATCCCGTTTTGTCCACTCCGCCTTTAGCATTTAGATCTCGCATCGGGATGGTGAGGTCTTTTCTTGAGCACTTAGCTATGATTGATTGCAGCCTAGAGTAGAACTGATAATTATCGTCGTCGTCGCTATCGTTGGTGGGTGCATAGCATCGGGTGACATTCATTGTGATCCCCTCCTTCATTGTTTTGAAGGAGGCTCTGATGTTCCTTGGTCCATGAGATTCCCATCCTACAAGTGCATCTCGTGCTTCTCTGGACAGCATCAGAGCAACTACTTCAGTGTGTGGAGCATTTTCCTCTTCGTGACCAGAGTACAGTGGCATCTCTCCCGTATCTAGCCTTTGCTGTTCAGCTTGTGTCCAATGAGTTTCGCCGATTCAAAGTACTGCCAATTTGTATCTCCTCATTTTCGTCGCTATTTGATTGGTCTTTCCGCTCTCTCACATCGTCCGGACGTTCCATATACCTATAAAAATTGTGGCTCTGGTCGTTAGAAGGGGCATCGGTCTCGTGACTTCCGAAAAATCTCGGCTTTCATCATGAGGCGTCACATTTCTTCCTTCGACTTCCAGGTAAGAGTTTAAATGATTTGAATTATTTTTCTGACTAGCGTTTTTTTAACGAATTAGTTTTTTGCAAGATAGGTCGCCAACCCCATACTCAACCCTCCTCTTTGATGTGGACTTGGGACCGGCAGTAACTCTAAAAGAGCTACTGGCGGAGTTGTTCTCGACTGAACTGACATATTATTATGTAACGTATCTGAGAAGGAAAATTGTATGAGTTACAATTGACGTTAATAACCTTTTCTGCCCACTTTCTGAACATTTACAGGAATTGTATGAAACATTACTGTAAGTGCCACATAAATTAGCCAAATATTCTTTGCAAGTAACGCGACTCGTGCTTGTTTTTGAACATGGTGACCAAAACATATCGTGATTAATGCTAGTTTATGATGTGTCTCTTATAGGGTTAACAAATAAATTTCTGTCAACAGAATCCGAAATCATTGGCCAAGTCATAAACATAGTTTTAATGCATGTTGACGGGTAATATCTAGATATTGCTTACTAGTTATTTCGTTACTGTATGTAAAGTGAATTGCTAACAGTGTTATGAACGTTGTAATTGGATTTTCCTCAGATTTCATATTACTTATTTAAGCTTTTGAATTCGTTGGTGCCTTCATTTTCTTTGTTAATACCAAATAACCAGATGAAATTCTTGCAGGGTTAGAAAATGAAGAGTACTGTTTACGACAAGTAAGACACTCATAAGTACGTCCCGTCAGCTGCTATTTCATTTACTTATTGAATTTGGTACTTATAATGAAGTTCAATAGTTTGTTTCATGATTAGTTTGTTTTTTTCAGAATTGCATGGAGCTGAAAAGGTCCTCATACGTTTTCCGATATGCAATCTTCGGCTTCTGTCAACTGATTGAAAGGCTCAAACTTTTCTAATAATTAATTGTGTGCCGGTGAACAACTTAGCGTATTTCTGAATATGGTGGATTATGTGGAAAAACAATTTACAAGTTGACGATAACTGTGTTTTATATTGACTACTGCCACGTTTATTTATCTATTGAATTGTCTAAATATAAATATAATAACTGTACAGGTTTTTGGATTATAAATCTCGTTAGTACGTATAATTAAAGTCTTGTTCGGTACTTATACGACCTTGATAATAGACCTAGTCCCGAAAGGGTATATTTATCTTGTGATTGCCTAATCTGTAAGGTTTTACGTAGAAATCGCAGCCCTATCTACACTGACCCATCGTATCGTCATAATTAACAACGATACTTCGTACTTCTGAAGAACACATTTATGCTGGGGGTAGAATAATATATATTTATAATATAAGTTACACCTAATGAGCCCGTCTGCAAGGCTAAGCCATGCCATCCGATTGAGTGGATGTTTCCTCGTCTATCACTGCCGACCCTCTCCGAGTGTTACATGCTAAATATACATCTCTTCAGTCATTATATGCTTGGCTTTGAAGACCATTTGGTTAGGAAACAGTGCCACTACGAGCATCCATTCAAATGTACTGTCGTAGTGAAGAAACTTGTGTAAACAATTCAACATTCTAGCGAAACGTCCGAACCGATGCAGTACTACAAGTTTTCGTAACAAAATGGGTACTTACAAAGCAAACACTTGGTAGTTTTTTTTAATTTTCACAAACAATTGCCCGTTATGACTATCGGTATATCTCTCGATGAAACTACGGAAAAGACGAAAATAAAAACTGGGAAAAAGTTCATTGATGCATCATTACTACTGGTGCAGAAACAGGAGCATTTGATGCAGAAAAATCAGTTTACAAGTTGGATTAACTTAAGAATACTACTATAAAGAAATTCTTATAGTAAACAATTCCTATCACGTCTGCACACTTTGTTGTATTCCAATCCATAGTTTCTATCGTAAAGAATACTACGCAAAGACAAGCGTTAGAGAAGCTAGTCTTACCTATTTATTGATGATTTTTAAGTAAACATTGACTTCGTTGAATTTGTACATACTATTTGCTTAGTCTGCGTAGTGAAATTGTTGTTATTTTGGAAGATGTCTGCAATGTCTAGGAATATGATAGACCATACGGTTTATATTTCGCAAATGATCAAGCTCACTTGTAAGAGTTCGTCTTCTTATGTATGACAATAGCATACGACTGCAAGGACACCGGCATATTACAATTTATCCAAGATCCAAGTTACACCTGATCTCAATTCGTTTTGCTTCCAGAACAACGGAACAGGAGGCTTTCGATCTATATTATCCCCGAGATTTACCCAAACCGGACAAAATTTTGCCCAGAATGGGGAGATTGGGGAGTTACGAAGCAACATTCGGTCCAACGTGTGCACTACAAGACAGAAGGAGTTAAACCAACGTTCTTCGCCGTGATTTTGTGGTTTTGCTGCAGCAAAAGACCATTTGCATGTGAGAAAACTTGATAATCGTGCAACCCAACGTACACGTAGCAGACCTTCAGCAATTAAAATATTTAAAGATCGCCTCTTGTCAAGTCGTTCAAGGTCGTTGAAACGGAACATCGGGTGGCCTTGAAAGACCTGACTTTTCTACTTTGCCGGGTAAACGCGTACGTCACGTTTGCTTCAGGCGTCAGTAGCTCCATAGCTGTGTTTTCAGAGCAAGATTCGGAAAAAAGAGAAACAAAGGAGCAATCAGGCACTTGGATAGGACAGCTAAATCATGTCTAACATTTTCTAGTTGAACAGACAAAGGTGTGATAAACTGGGCTAAATTCATACTAAGACTTGTTGCTCGAATGAATTGTGATCAGAGGCTCCAGAAGGGAAAATGCAGTGGCAATGAACAATGGCTTGTGATATTTAACATGGTGAAGTGAGTTCAAATGAGGGAAGGGAAGTCAAGGTTTGTATAAGGAAAGTTGTTTATTAGCGGGATGGATATTTGGTTTGTTTATTCTCAAAGCCATCGGATTCGGACTTTTGTAGAAAAAATAGACCAATGCCCAATTCACAGATGTGGTAGTGAAGGGGCTTAAAAGTAATGTATCTGTAATTAAAAGTAATTGCGGAGTCTTGTATAGAGAAATCGTCATTGCACACAAAAGTCACATACACCACAGTCTTAACGGGTGTCTAGCATTTTGTACTCCCTTGCAAAACTTTGCAGGTTCACTGAATGTATTTGAGATTCTGTCTCGGAGTAAGATTCACTATAGTCTTTGATGTTAATAATACTACCATTAATAACAGAAACTTGAATGAACTCACCTGAGTTCTTGAAACGCATTTGATGTGACGAGTAAGCATAGGAACTGAAAAATTTTCACCATGCTTCTTCAGCCATCTTGAGTAGTGACGAGGATAATTTCCTTGACAAAATACAATATCAGCATACGGGTGGCGTTCCATATTCAAACAATACTGTTCTCCGTTAAGTAGTTTTCCGCTGTTTTTTCACTGGATCTGACGTGTAAATAATGAGGGAATCCATTTACTGTCTTTTTCAAGTGTTTAGATCCTGGCAGAAGTAGGACTGATTATTTTCTGTCCAAGCATCGGAATAGTGGATTCTGGTTATTACGTGCAGATTTTCGCATTCTCATTATGTTAACACCAAGTTTTTCAGGAATATATCAAAATTGTTTGTCAATAATGAAATTTGTACATAAAGTATTCCTAAAATCCCTAGATTCATGGTAGATTGTTCACTACCAGTGATCAGAAACTCACGGGCTATATCGCGAGAATTATTATTTTATATAGTTGAGATCATGAGTCAATTGAAGCTAGACCACCATGGAAAACCTGGAAACACTGGAGGGCCGTTTCATCCTATTATGGGGCTCCTCAGCAGTGCGCATCCACGACATCGCCTCGCGAGACTCGAACCCAGGATCTACCAGTCTCACGCCAGGGTACTTAACCGATAGACCACTGAGCCAGCCGGCATGCAACGGTGTTAATGTCTAACCTCAACCAATCCACGAAATCGCGCGACCATCTTCCATTGTACTGAGGTAGATACCTGTCTCTACCTGACATGGATTAGCTCCACTAGTCACGACTTCCCACTAGAACTCCAGGAATTACCTCATGGAGTCAGTCACTAGTGAGCATATTATTATTTCTAGTCAGCAATTTATAACACCTGCTAACAGACTAGTTTGATCGGTAATATTCAGGATGGAAAATTTGGTGTAAACAGTTACAGCACTGGATGGTATTATTAAGAAAAGAATGTGATAATAGGAGTTGAGTACCTTTAGTGATAAAATGAGCAGTAGTCTCGCAAATGAACTTAGCGTATCTAACTTTGTCGTAAATAACCAGTTAGTATGACGAAATATACGTGAAATCCTAAAATAAACTTGACACAAAATGAAAATTCACGAAAATTGTGCTGTTTTATATACTACATTATAGTTTTTCGTCGAGTTTCCACCTTTTTGCAAGAGGACGTCATTTAAACACCTGTATTAATGATGTTAAGTATGAGTTAGATTAGAACGACTAAGTAATGTGCTAGAATCCGTTTCATGCACTGTATCATCACTTTTGTTTACAGCCATATTTCTTTTCATAATAGGTGTTCTTTCCAATCAGGAGACAAAATTATACATAAAAACTAGTATGGGTTACTTCGGTTCGCTCTACAAATCAATGCCCAAGTATAAGGGGCAATTATGCGAGATACGCTGGGATTATACTCCAAATTGCATATCAATAAAAATAAACGCTCCTGACAAGTGGAGGATGGGTTTTGTTTCCCGGGAGACAGAATAGTCTTCTCATTGAGTGGCAACAAAAAGACAGCAGTTTGATACAGTAACCGCCTAAATGATATGATAGGTGAAGGGAACCCAAAACAGCTCTCAAAAACTCAGCGGCGTCAGGAAGATTGTGAAATTCAGAATCTACATTCATAAAACTAGAGCGATAGCAGAAAACAGGCCTAAAAGACCGGTGTAATGTATGTAACGACAGAGAAGCCTAATAGAGACGTTGAGTCCGAAAAAGAAAAACGGAATCATGATACTTGTGAAGTTGAAATTGGAGATTTTCGCACATCTATAGTCATATACATGGAATAAAACCCTTCTGAAGATACTATTATTTGTTCAGTGTTTGACTAAAGCGAGTAATCCAGTAGTATGAGACGTTTTCAGGCTCATTTAGTGCATGAGGACTGAGCGTGACCTTAGTCATCTGATGCTTACTCTATATGCTTTGGATGGATACTGTTGTAGCGCAGAAATTTTTCCATGTAGAGGGAGACTAAGTGAAAGCTGGAGCTTGTGACGAAGCTCCTAGTCAAAATTATGCTCTTATATATAGCATTCACTGAAAAAAATGGACAGGAAACAAAACGCGTATTTCATATTTACTGAATGTTAAGAGACATATATAATTGAAGTGGTGAATAGATCGCTTAAGTGTTTTCGTATGTACACGATGTTGATGCTCATGTTATCAGTTTTACTGGATTCATGACTAGCCGAAGGCGCTTTGGGATCCTTGGGTAAGAAGACGTTACAAATGGCAGATCCAAAAAACATTGCAAATCCATTATAAACTTTAGGATATAAAGTCTTTGAAAGCCAAAAGAGTGATAAATGGACTTTTGACTTTTTAATTGTTTTGTGTCTATCGTACGAACTTCTGATATCATCGCCAACAATCTTATTATAAAAAAGACCATCTTTTCAGTACTTGTGACACCTAATGCAGTTACAATATGTTCCAATATACAACATTCCAGAAAGAAGGAAAATTGACGACAACAATCAATCCATTTCCGGAGCGGCTAAAATTCAGTGGAAATTGCTGCTGAAAGGATTAATACAGCTCTTGACAATCGGAACCCTCGTCATGCCAGTCTGAATTGCCTAGATAATCACGAGTTACTTTGAGTTTTGTCATTACCCAAATATTGTTCTAAATAGTTTGGATTTGTCTGCAGAAAATTTCAAAGGCACAAACAAATAAGTCATAAGTTAAGGAATGGTTTCGTAATGAATGGCACAGATGTGACACGGCCACTGGAATCTGACTCAACCTCGTTGATTTCTCACCATCAACCGGAAACACGCTCTTTTTTACTACCACAAAAAATGTCTAAACAATTTCAAAGATGCAAACTAAGTATTCGTTTTGCCGGTCGATAACCACAATAACAAATCTGTCAATCACAATCACACCAAGGTTGCACAGTAAGTCTATCTCGATTGATAGTTCTCTTTCTTGTTGCTTCGACCGTAACATACACACATCCACTTTCTCGTCATTCTGAATGACATCATCAGCACAAACCTGATGTAGGGGTTTATGCTGATGATGTCGTTTAGAATGTCGATGAAAGCTTCACGATCAAAACATCCAGTTCGGAGAACAAAACTCCAACAAAATCATACACCTGAGCTACAAATTTCCGCCACCACTAATTCCCTATTTGACTCCGACGGCTGATATCCTGTTCCATAGCCTGAGAGAAAGTGAAATTAACCCCAACCTTAAAATGTCGATTTTTTAATATGAAATGAGTCAGTCAATTGGAGGTGGCTTGATACCCAATTGTTCAAGCTTATTGATAAGACATATATGGCTGACCCTATCAAAAGCTTTTGAGAAATCTAGGCAAATGACGTCAATCCTCCACTTGCGCTCAAGGATGGATGTCCATTTTGTCCACAGCAGTCAGCAAGTTGATTATACAAGAGTGATCCTTCCTGAAACCATGCTGTTGGGGTGAGAAGTTTAGGTATAATAAATAATCATGTTTACTGTCACATATCAGGGACTCCATGATTTTTGAAGATATAGAGAGTAGAGCCACCGGTCGGTAACTTGAAGGTTCGCTGCGTCGACCTCCTTTGAAAATTGGTGTGATGTGAGCCAGCTTTTGAATTTCCGGTGGTTTGCCTCGGCTTGGCGAGTGTGAGAACACCACGCTAAGCGGTGTTGCCAGGATTGAAGCTGCTTCCCTCAGTATAGCAGAATGAACCATATCCGGACCAGGAGAGATGTCTTTTATTAGGCGCTGCAGTTTCCGATACACCAAGTTAGCTCTCAGGTTCACTTCGGAAAGTCCTGTGTAGTTGCAGATGAAGCTTTCATCAATATAATCAATGTGTGCCGGTTGAAATGTCCGAGAGTATCGTTCAGCCTAAACGTTAGCGGCGTCACCGTCGTTATTAGTCGAGTCATTAGGATCTACACGGTCGTACTGGATTTCAGCAGTGGGCTTCCTGTAGATGACCCCAATTAGACACCTCGAGGTGGTAGACAATCTTACTGAGCACCATGCGGATTCATCAAGATTGATAATTTCTTGGTTGTGAACTTGGTGTACCTCTAGGCATGGTCGAATGTATAAGGATACTCCACCCCCAATTCCTGTTTTTCTGTCACTGTGAAATAAAGACATTCCAGTTATTGCTAGCTCCTGATCCATAAACTAAGAAGATATCCAAGTTGCAGATATTCCCATCATATGAGTATTATTAGCATTGCTAAGTTCACATAGCTCATCCATTTTACTTGGTAAACTCGCGGCGTTCATATATAAGCGGTTTATGCTTTCAATTCGAAAAGCGTGAGCTTCTCCTTCCTAATTGTCTGTATGAGCCTTACGTGAATGGACAGGCAGCTTTCCTATACAAAGTTTTCCGAGTTGGTAGCCCCTGTCCTTTACACGTTTTTTTATTATCAAGACAATTCACAAGTGGAATTTTCAGCTCCAACTTACGTTTGTGCTTGATCCTGGCGTCATGTCGCCTATTCGGATGCATATGGATTCCAGTTGGCAATCGACATCTGTTGACACGAAATGTTTCCAGAGTTGCAGCTGCCATATGGGAGGGTGGGATAGTTATCTTCATTAGCGAGGATCTAGATTATTCGTCCTTCTTGGCTAGTCTCGTCACACGTTGATTCAGTATGTTCTTGAGCTTCAAGGATTGCTTGGTGAATTTCCACTCCCCAACATCAGAGTTTGTGTGACCAAGGTCTGTATTTTCTAGTACACCTTGCACGATGATATTTCTGCCGCGCAAAATCTTCTCGCGAGATTCCTAAGAGATGTTCTGGATGAGACTGCGCTCAGAACGCGGTATGTCAGGCAGCATTCTTACTTTCCCATTGGATTTCAGTAAGTGACTAGCTAGCAGGACGTCCTCTACGTCGGAAGCATTCTTGATTGTTACAAGAAGTAGCCTCGGGTGATTTTGATGGTTAAAGTCCTTTCACTGAGTGAACCTTGTGACCATCAAAGGCTCTATTCTAGGAAGTTCAAGCTTCTTCTTTAATTCTCCCCAGAGCATCCTGTCACTTTTGTCTTTCAAACAGGTGGGAAGGTCAGTGTTGTCTTTAAGGTTTATGATTATGAGAGAGCCATCACGAACCGTTATTGATCTCTCAGGTTTTCCGACCAGGTTCGGCACCTTGTTGTTTGGAGGTCGAAGCTCGTTTTCGATTCCTTGGCTCTTTGATGGCCGGGTGGACATTCTTGGGGGTAGACTGTGAGGTCAAGTCACCAGTTGATATCCGTACAATACCTGGGATGTCCAGCTTAAACGGTGGCGCCTGGATTTCTAAACTCTGTTAACGTGGGTCCAATTCCCTTCAGGGTTTTGGGGAACCACTGTTGCATTCATGGACCATGTGCTGGAAGACCCATTTTTTCGAGGGAGTCTATTACCATCGACGTTATGATGGTGCTGAATTTCAGCATGTCATCACTATTGCTATTACCTGCCCCATCGATAGTAGACCTGTTGATATCCCTCTTCTTGCTTTCATTGCACGTCCTTGTTTGTCTACCCGTTTCATGACTGTCGTTTTCCAAGTTTCCTGACAACTTATTCCAGAGGCCTTCCCTTAGCACACGAATTATCACTTCATTATTTTCACATTACAAACAACCAACCTCCTGCTTGGTAATGTGATAGCTGCTGGTATCCAGAAATTCTACTGCCCTGAGACAAACACACTCACCCAATCTGCAAGGTATACAACTTCTCAAGTAAATACCAAACTCAGGAGTTAGTTTAGTCGAGTGGTTGGACTACTACTCATTGGACATTACCAAATATCTGAGATCGTACCGAAACAAGAAGAAGCGAGCGCGAAGAAAACAATCAGTTTATACAAGCTTGTGGCAAAGATATTGGGTATTGGACAGACTGAACCTGCAGATCTTTCGTGAAGGACATCAGCTGGCGGTGACTTTTCCCGACTGGTGACATTTGCTGACCATAGGTCCTTTCTCTTGCACTAAGTTTTATTCATTTTGCAGTGATTTAACTGTCGAGATATATATAAACAATGTTTTGAATGTCTTATTTCTATTTCTTTTCGCACTTTTTTTTTACAAATTTTGGCACGATGCAACGTCATAGAACTCTGCATATATAATAGGAAAGAAGTTTTATTTAAAAATGTGACTCCTCAGGATGTTTTACGTTCAAATGCCTCGTGGAGAACCCTATTTTACCCTTAGATTTCCTTATAGTTGGTCATTATTTCACATTGGAGATGTGATTTCATACGACAACATCTAGTCTTTTATCTTAAAATAAGTTTTATGTCATCCAAAGTTTGCTAACTACACATCTGTGATCTTGACTCAATTTAAGTCAGTGCACATGAAAAGCCTTGTCAACACTTAATAAGGGTCGACAACGTATGTACTTAGTTGTGTTGAGTGTTGCCTTTCTTTCCACACATGAAATCCGGTTAGTCGTATATTCTGAATTTATGTATTTTGAAGCTCATTTTCACTTCAGAGTTATCTCACGTGGTCATCTTGAAACCGGACAATGCCGAACTGTCCCCTTTTCCAGAAGATAGTTCCTTAGCTCTGCTGATTTTTAATCCTCTATGTAGTCAAATCCAAGACCTCTTTTGTTAAACCATAATGCCATTCAGCCAGTTGATTATTTCACATATTTATTCAAACATATTAAAGTTAGCAAAAGAAGGTACTAAATATATATTTACCACTCCCGATGTGTGTGAGGGTCGGAATACTACCCGGGCGCCCAAACCAAGTCATGTGGTGTTTTAGGGGGCTATACCCCGAGTGTTTGACCTAGTAATCTAATCGATAAGGTAGTGAGGCAACGTTAAGAGATGCAGTCTCATGGTAGCTCTTCATCTCCACAATTTCGTAAACATCCCCACGGCTAGAAGACAATGAGTAGGAGTTCCCGAGCAATGCCTATATACGTATGGCTACATGAGAATTTTGTGAGGGAGAGCAGACTCTCCCTGCCGTCGACTATTCCAGAGCATTCGGGGGACGATCGATTGGGATACAGTTATGTACAATTTTACTTGCAGTTCACATAATACGACCGTTATTCGGTATCACTGAGTGTTTATGTCACACACAACATTGTCGACTTTTACAGCTTATCGTTGGAAATTCAGTATTGTCTTTGTAGTGTAAGTTAGTTGTAAGCACTGGATTACTACTCACTGTAGTGTTTATGGGATTCACTGTTGTCATCACAGATTTCCTGTTCAGGGGCATTACATATAGGTTAAGTAGTTGGTCAAATAGGTAGGATTATTCCTCATGATTATATCGCAATATAAGTTTTTTCTCAAACAAATTCAATTCCAGTTGCAGTGGTAAAACAAGAGAAATAAGACAAGTTCATAATATTGCTGTGTTCAGAAAGTGTGATGTTTCGATGAATGTATACGTGAATCAATTTGGAAAACTATGTATCCTTGTGTTTCTTGACATTGATTCAAACCATTCCTTGAACCTACGCTAGAACGTATACAATCTCATTTCGGAGTATATATTCACGACTTGTAACGTCAAAAAATTGTTACTTTCCCCGACTATTCAAACTTTTTCGTCCTACCCGAACAATGATCCTTTTTCAAAGTAAAGACTGGATGAGGTTTCAGGATGTTTCGATTTCCTTATTCTTTATTGGTTCACAACTTCATCGATGTACTTACGATGACTTTTGCCTAATATTGGCTGTATTTAATATTTATTATCATATAAGTAGTACTTTCATGTTATTAACCTAGTCTCTGATTTCTTGTTGCGATTGATATACTTTGGATTCTTGTACCACAATAATCATTCATTCATAAACATTTCAGTATATATTGTATCCATCTTAATTTAAATAACATTAAAAATGTTAATAGGGTTTTAATAACCGTTCCGAGATTTAAATAACTACCAGTTCACAAAAGTCTGATGCTAAACAAATGAACATAGTGACCGGCAGTATCGTATATCCAACTAAATTACGTTTAATACTTACACCTTAAGTTTTGGTGAGTTAATTTCTCTTTAAATCATTTAAAATGGGCAAACTAAACTGTTTTTCATATATTATTAGTTTTGTCTTTTTCAGATGCAAGTATACAACAAGAAAGAAAAGTGTTTCAAATACATTGAAAATCATTCAACACTTTTCGGTTTTCTTTTATATCTGGTTGGGCTGATATGGTTTTGTCTTCTGTCTCAAGATGAGCTCAACTATAAAACTTATATGAGTGAGAATGCCCTACTTGTTGGTATGTTCATTGGTCATGTAGAAAGATTTCTTTGTAGGTCAGGTAAATGAAATCTTCGATGATGTTTCTTCCTCTATTGAGTTTTATGAAGAATCTAAGAAGGCATTTAAATCTAATGGGATGTAAGTAACAAATTATTGTATTTGTAGATGAAAATATTCAGTGTTGGTTTAAAACAATGGTTATTTATGCAGCTCAACACAATCGGTCTAGAAGTTTATTCGCAGGATTTCAGTTTTTCTCATGATATACTTTCGCCTTTAAAGGTATGACAATTGTTCCCATATAATGCTGTGAAACGTTTCTACTACAGTCGATTAATGGATCGAATTTATACGGCATTATGAGGTCACCAAGTGGTGGTCGAACAGAAGCACTTGTGATTATTACATCATTAGGTGATAATCCAACTTATTTTGGAAGTCTTGCTTATGTTTTATCCCTGAGTAAATTGTTCAGAAGTAACTAACATTTCGAAACTATATGATTTAATGACTTTTCAAATTTACAGATCAAATACACTGGGCTAAAGATATAATATTCCTGTTTCCGGAATATGAATATATTGGTTTGATGGCATGGCTTGAAGCTTACCATGGGACCATAAATTCAGACAGTAAGTTTACTTTAAAAATTTATCCTTGCAATGTTTTATTATTAAAGCAGTTTGCATTTATGTTTCATACCTGGGTACTGTCGTTCCGAGTTATTAGTTCACTTCAGCCAATTGTAATCACAAACCCAAGTTTTTTACTCTGCTTAGGAAAGTTCATACTAAATATTGCGATAGTGATATCACTATATTTAAAGATTGCTTCAAAATCACTTAATTAAATGCCTAAAGTGCTTTTATGTCACCTAGACAACAAAGAACACGGGTGGGGACAATGGAATGTATTTTAGCACAACATTACAGAATATCTCATTAAAATACGAGAACCATATAGTGAACAGTTAATTTACAAAATAACAACCAATTGTCTCGATTCGACTGTTTCTTCTGCAAATATCCATTCATAGTATCCGATTATAATTGTTCATGCATTTTCGTACCAATGGCGTGCCGTTTCTGTTCTCTTCTTATCGATCTTCTACTGAAATACATTCAATCCCCGACCATCATCATACACTACTTATGTGGATATCAGTAACCCACACCACACTACTAAACAGTAAATTTGACTACTGATGAATATTTTATCGTTTCATCAACGTTTGGTAAATAAATGTTGAGTGAGTTTCATGCATTCGTGCTAATACTTCTGCAGTTACATACCATTCAGATACTAGCGTAGGCAAGTGAGGTGACCAGTCAGTCCTAATCAGCATAGGAACCCTAAAAACTGGCGGAAGCGTTGATCAAGGAAACTTCCCACACCACATAATACAAGTTGATAAAACTATCAAAGTGAGTACCAAAGTGGTAGCGGTGTTATTAATAGTGAAGAATAGGTGTGGAGAAAATGGTTGGAGAATGAATTTACAGAATAAAGTGTAGGAAATAATTTAAAAACAGAGTTTAGGGCTAGACAAGAAGTGAATGCATCAGTACCGGTTTTGAGCCATGTGTCTTAAACCACTGGTCAAGATAATCACACGGACTCCAATCACATGAAGTCAGTATACTCACTCATTTCTATCTTATGGAATAAATTACACGCTGTTTTGACCCAGTTATACAACGAAGGAGGATTTTATGGTCCAAGTTTTCGATTGTTAAAATGAATGCGAATACCGATCAATCGATGATATGCAACTGCACAAAGTGTGGTTTAGTGATGGCTACTCACGAGAACTAATTGTCAATTTAAGCTCCTAAATGGTTCGAGGCGGAAAGCAAGACTACTAGCTAGGAAAATGGTTTTGTCCGATAAAATGGCATGTATATACATATATTTTTATACGAAAACTAATATAATAAATTGTCATAATCTGTTAGGTGAAATCAGTTTGTAGGTCACTCACTACCCAACCAATTAAGACCTAACTGTTTGGCCTAATTCTTGTCCATTGTATCAATTATCCTGAATATTGCGTATAAAAACATGTAATCTCAAGTCCTCCTATTGATCTGAGAGTGCAACTCATCAGAGTTTTGCCGAACAAGATTACGTCGTTTTTTCACTAAGTCAGTTGATAGGTCTTTACCACTTGTAGTATCGGTTTATATGTTAAGCCCATATACTTTATTCTAGTTACTGGCCAAGCCAATTCACCTATACATTGAGTCATATTTTGATCTTGTTAATTATTCGCTTATTAACCTTGACTGTATTTTTATATGAGCGTATATGTGTAGCCTTCGTATCTTATTCAACATATGTCTGTCATTCATTTTTGTCTGACTATAAATGTTGAGTACTGCTTGCTCATAGCGAGTTGGCTTCCCAGCCATCTCCAATGCGCATCATTTTCGCTTCGTTCGGTCCCGAAATTACGAACGCGAAGCAAAGTTGGTAACTTCAACGTACGAACATAACTGGTAATCTCGACTTACGAACACGCAACACAATTGGTAATCCTGACTTACGAACACGCCGCAACACACTGTAATATAGACTCAAAGGTAAAACTAAATTGATGAACTGATAAATTTTAGAGGAATCTTAAGGAAAAACTGTTTGTTTACGTACCACGAAGTGATCCAAAAATAACTTTTTAAATTTATTAAAGTTATTTACTGATACTAGAAAACGGAATTTTTAACATCCTGAAAAAAACAGATTCAGGGGCTTTAATTTACTACATTTTACAAAATTTAACAATAACTTCAAATGTTGTTCTTCTTTTTGCCTACAGATCTCTTCTGGTCAGAACTTGGGGGTAGAAGTGGTAGTATTCAAGCTGGTTTAAGTTTGGAATTCCGTAATTTGTACCAGTCAGCAATCGATATATTGCCTGAAGGTCCTAATGGTTTATTAGCCAATTTAGATTTAGTTAACACTGTTGTTCGTTTAGCTGAAGCCCATTCTGTGGTAACACGTGTTAATAGTCAGGTAAGGTACGTTAGAAGTAGTTTTCTTATACATATATTTACTCTTCGACAAGTAATTCGTTTAATCTGAGTTTCTTGCATTCATTCGTTCATCTGTTATAAATAATAATTTCTGAAAACAAACAGCCTTAAAAGCTTTAAAAGGTTCAGATCATCTCTTGATTGGCCCACACTAGTTAGTGAAAATCATTTCTATATAATTCAGGGAAAAATTTCCATACAAAATTTTACTTAAGGACTGGCCCGCGTCAGCGCCTGAATTAATGATAGAGTGAAGTAGTTGAGTGCGTCGACCGCCCCACTTATCTTGCAAGTCTCTGAGTCCTGATAGGCTGGTTTGACGAAATCTTGGCATGGATTCAGAAAGCTCGATTGATCCGATTTGCTTTTGCTAATATGGGTCACTTGTGGAGTAGGGGGGGATGTCTGTCTTCCAACTAAAGGACACGTTTACTATACAGTAGTTCGCTTCATTCTAATTTATGACTACGAGGAGTTATTATTATTATTTATTATTTAAACACATAAATATTGGTACAAGGAAGCACCAGATACATATGCGCCGCACAAATCTCATTAGATTTGTGTGAGGGCTGTGATACTACCCAGGTGCCCAAACTGAAGCAGTGGTTCCAAAATATACGAGTAATACTTCGGAGACATCTATGGTCGAATACTAGCAACCTACGAATAACCTTTGTTTTTAATGTCGAGATTAGGCTCAAGGTACTATTTAAAAATTGTAAATTGATTGACAAGGTAGGGAATTATCACTAACTGAGGTCTTTGGGATTTGTTCTGTGTATGCCCAACCACCACCTACCTTGACGGGCAGTGTTTTTTGGTGTAGGAGTAGGTTGGAAGAAAGCTAGGGGCGGGAAGACCAATATGTGGCACCAGTCCATGCAGTGAGTGACAACTGGACTGATCTATGTTATTAAGTGTAGAATAACTGATTGGGGTCTGCGTGATCATTGTTAATTAATAGCTGGATGCTTTGAGTGACATGGTTCAGAATCGTTCGCGATAGTACATGTGCATTTAGTCTTAGTTTTTCTTCAGGACCTAAATCCCGAAATCTTCCTATACTTCTTTTTCTTTTTCGATACCTAATCGTTTCTTACACTACTGATACTGTTATTTCTTCTACTACTCTGGTATCTCATCTCATTGTGCTGTGGTGGCGTAATATAGCGACCTAAACCGATGGAATGTATGTCAGGTTCTACGTCGCGTATGTCTGAGTGACTGAAACAGTATGAATAATCGAATTGCACTGTATAAAGTAGACAAATTTGGGTTTCTGTAACCTTCATTTTTATTTGTTTCATTCATTTAGGAATTATTATTCATCCATTGCTAAGTGTGAAATTCATTTGCAACTTTCACCTATGATGGGTTACGTAAACACTGTGCTATACTACTACTAAGGTTGGGAATCAATTTTCATCGTTCTAACCATACCTGTCGCTCAGGTTCATGATTATGCATAAATCTGAAATCGGCTATCTTAAGGTAAATAACTATACAAGTAACTCGGACGTTTAGCGACTTTCACTAACAAACATTTTTTATCTATATTCACTAGTCATCTATCGATACTAAATAATCTGATGCAAAATCATATTCTTTACAGTAATTGTACAGAATGTAGCAAATGATGTCATTTATTAGTCGTTATTGTTAACCCAGTTCTGTTTATCATGGTAAATAAGTGATAAACATAGCACATATGGGATGGAAACTATGGTGTTAAGAATGATTGGAAAGGACTAAAAACAGTACTAAACACAGCAAGAACAATGATCCTCGGAATAATTGGTTAAAGGCAAGTTGTGATAGAAGAATTACTGGAGAAAAAATGATTATGAAACCTAGTGATCAAAACGAGACAAATTAGAATATACGTATAGTAATTTGTGAACCGAAAACTTAACAGTACAATAAGAAGAATTATTCAGTGCAAAATAAACAACAAAAACGATACAAAGGAAGTAAATACAAAAAAGCTGGATACGGTTATTACAACAAGACATCAAGTCACTCAAATAGCATCTTCCTCCTAACTGGTCAGAATACCTATCCAAAACAAAACTCAATAGATATGCCTTATGTGAACCCAAGATAATTGAAAACAAAAGCCAAATATGCAAATGTATGGGGGAAAGCTGTAACAAAATGTTTGGAGTCACAAAAGAAGTAAACAGATATTACAGAAACAGTACAAGGGTGATTGGGAATTAGGCGATAAGAATTTAGGTCAGGAATGTGCAAGATAGAAACAACTATTGTACCCCGTTAGTTGTTCTGTATCATCAATGAGTCTCTCCAGAAATGCCATTGGGGTTCATTAACATCAAGAGGGATGGAAGAAGCAACACCATCACTACATATTAAGAGAGATCAGCTGTTGCCTAAAATATCAGGGGAGATTTCTTAATTTTGTTTGGTCACCTTTCCCTTTTGAATTGTTTGTATTACTTACTATTTTGTACTTCTGTTGTCTATGTTCCTGTCCACATACTAATCGCGTACTCTCTTTCAAAGATAGTACTGAGATATTTTTATGAAATAGCTGTTCGATTAGTTAGACTAGCTGAAGTTGCGAAGATAGTAAAGAGTTTTCTTTTTTCATACTATTCAGACAATTAAAATTACAACTGATTCTCCGTAAAATCAAAATATCTCATGTGTATAGTGTTAAACTCCACTGAGGTATTCAAACAAATGTAGATTGTCCTGTGAAAGTAGAAAATATTTTCACTTTAGATACGACGAGACATTTTTTATTGCCCCGTAGGTCAGTTTCATCAGTCTTATTTGTTAATTCATCCGTATATTATATACTTTCTTCGATCATAACCATAATTAACAATCACGCATAAGTGTGAGAAATTGATATTTTATATTTACGCGTAACAGTTGGTTTATTTATTTTTCTAATAATAAAATCCAGTTACTTTTTTATTAACTAAGGTTTTAGATAAATCATTAATCACCGACAATAGATGCTCTCGAGGGCTTAGTGATGGTGTATATTGGAGGCACTAAGTGGATAATACTAAGGTTGGACGTTGAATACTCTGGGTGGTGATGGTGAATTGGTTGTGAGCAAAATAATTTCGAGCGCTGTTATAGATTTAAGGGTAATTGTCACTTCCAGATCGTGGAAAGATACCTTATTGAGGAAATGGAGTCAGTAGTGGAGGTCTTGTCAAACTTAGGGGTATGATCAAAGTGCCCAAAATACAGTTGTTTTAGGCCGGTCATATATCAATTTTATTTAAGTAGCTTTTGGTTCATTAACTTCATAGTTTCCAGACCTTACCGTAGTCAGCTGGATTCTGTTAAGTAAGATGTAGCGATCATTATAGTTTTGTGTTGATAAGTATGCGTATTTTCTAAAACTTAATGAAGAGTGATTTTTCACCCCACTAATTCACGTCCAGGTCTGAAATCAGCCTGGTTTTCCCTTGTTTACTCTTCGCTTAACCACTAAAACTAAATCACCATCCTTAACGAACTCTGGAGTCGATCCACCAGGGTCTGGTGTTCTTCATCATTTTAGATTGCTCATAGCTTTCTCAACCTTTTTAATAGTTACAGAACTTGTATCAATTTGTCATTCAGGTTAATTAGACATAGAGGGTAACTAGTTGAAGGGTATGTGGGAGACAGTTAAACTGTTCGTTTTATACCCATCTATCTAATCTTCCGGACTGATAATGAATCACAGTTCTGTACTTTTCCGAGATAGTCTCACTAACAACTGCTTTTTTGATTTCTGTTTCTTTAGTCAGAAGAAAGTTACGACAATCGAAGTTTCCGTTTTTATACGAAAATATGTAACTTCCACTAGTTCTTTATAAAAGTAAAAGATCGTCTAAAGTACCTGATACATTAACACTGGAACCTTGTTGTTATTGTCTTTTTTTCTTCTTGCGATTATCTCAGGATCGGTGGTTGAGTAATTTACATCCGTTCTCAGTAATTTCACCTGAACTTCAAACACAAATGATTACCATTTACTTCTTTTTAATCTTATAATTGAATCAATATGGGAGGCTAATGTCATTTTGATGTAAAAAATCTCAATAAGTCAACTCTTACGAATCAACCGACAAAGTAGTGATCCGCCTTTATTAGTTAGTTCCTTTGAAGATGGGTTCGTTCAGGTTTACTAAAAAAATCCACCTTAAGTGGTTAACTATATCGTGGATAAACATGGATGCTCATCAGTAACATTGGTTAACAGTCGTATTATATTACAAGTTGACAAGGTTTTGAAAAATGGATTGTAGGATTTAACCATGTTATGATAAACTTCAAAATAATAAATATTATCGCCTATCTATAACTAATTAACTACAATCTTTTTTCCATATTATTTCCTCAGTGTTCTGTTATATTTTAATAAGTAATCTCTGTTGTAATTGAAACCGGTGTCTGTTGATGATCAACTTCATCCGTACAATATTTTCGTGCCTTTGATTTCCTAATTTTTCTTGTACTCGCTCTTTTAGTCTTATGATTATAGACGGGTTACACTTGAAACTAGACTAAATGATATGATGGGGCTAATAAAAGCAGTATGGAATCAAGGATCGAATTCTCCAACTGGTTTACATGGTCCTCTAATTAATTATCAAATTCCTGCTATTACATTACGGGCAGAACAAAAACAACGATCCACAGTTCCACGTAGCTCAGAAATTCTCTCAGTTACAAGGTAATAATACATGTTTCATACAGTTGGTTTCGTTTATAAAGTAAAAAATAACAATATTTCCAGAATGTATTAAGTTCATGTTATATTTTGTTACTTTCAATCTTTAACTATATACAAGTTGATAAGTTTATTTGTTACTAAATAATAACATCATGTTAATTTTAAAGAATTCAATTGTCGTCCCCAAATGCCCTGGTACGGCCGAGAGTGGGGAGAGTCCGCTCTCCCTCTCGAAATGCTCTCACATGACCGCGCGTATATAGCCTCTGCCAGGGAAGTCCTACTCACTGCCTTCTCGCACCACGGGTGTTGTTTACGAAGTTGAGAGGACGAAAAGCGAATGTCTAGCACTTTAACCGGGTTAATGGATACGGAATGTCCACCTAGAGAAGTTGGAAAACCCTGATTCCAAACCAATGGTGTACATGGGCTCCAGTATCCTGAGGGAACAAATGGCGTATGAATCAATCGTTGGTCACCGGCTACCATGGGAATGCATCTCCTGACGATGCTCCACTGCCTTGTGGATCAGACCTTTAGATCGAAGGCTCCGGGTGTGGCTCCCTTAGGAAACCATCTGCTTCAGTTCGGGCACTTGGGCAGTATCACAGCCCTCACACAAATCAAATGAGATTTGTGCGGCGCATATGTATCTGGTGCTTCCTTGTACCAATATTTATGTGTTTAAATAAATAAATAAAATCCATAGTGCAATAATTGTTTAGGTTTATAGTTGTAAACTAGATAAAATAATTAATTTTTTTGTGTAATATGACAGAAAGAAAATCTACAAGGTTTAGAAATATAGATGAGAACATGTAAATTTAACTTGCTCGATTATAATTGCAATTAATTGAACTGTTGATCACTTTAAATGAATACATAACATTCACGTTGTATTCGGTGTCCATCAGACGGGATTTGCTATCAAAGACTAGCAGTGAGATTGACTGAGGTCTTAGGTAGAATCTGGGAACTGGACGTAATTCCATCTGACTGGTCCCAATCACTGATTGTGCCAGTCTATAAGAAAGGACAAAAGTCCTTCTGTGACAATCACAGAGGGATCAGTTTGACTAATATAGTGTCTAAAATATTAGCTTCAATAATACTAGGTCGCCTAACCAAAGCTCGTGAAGAGCAGACTAGGGAAAACCAGGCTGGTTTTCGACCTGGACGTGGTTGCATAGACCAGATATTCACCCTACGTCAGGTCCTAGAACATAGACATTCATTCAGACGTCCCACAATAGTAATATTCCTTGACCTTAAGGCGGCATTTGACTCCGTTGGTCGTGAGGTTCTATGGCAGTGTTTGTCAGTGAAAGGAGTACCAAAGAAGTACATTAACCTCATAAAGGCTCTCTACTCGAACACAACTGGTCGAGTTAGAGCCTATGGCGAACTGTCATCAGAACTGATTACCTCAAGTGGTGTTCGTCAGGGCTGTCCACTGTCCCCATTCTTGTTTAACTTTGTCATTGACATACTTTTAGAGATAGCACTTTCATCATCTCAATCTCCAGGAATTGAACTTTTACCGGGAGGCTCACTTGTTGACTTAGAATACGCCGACGACATAGTTTTACTTGGTGAGGACGCTGGCAACATGCAGAGTCTTCTGACCACTAAAAGCAACTATGCAGGCATGTTCGGAATGCGATTCTCTCCCTCAAAGTGCAAAATGTTACTTCAGGACTGGGTTGCATCGACACCTGAACTAATGATAGAGAGTGAAGTAGTTGAGCGCGTTGACTGCTTCACTTATCTTGGGAGTCTCATCAGCCCTTGTGGTCTGGTGTGTGACGAAATCTCAGCACGGATACAGAAGGCTCGTCTAGCTTCCGCTAACTTGCGTCATTTATGGCGTAGGCGAGATATCCGTCTAGCAACAAAGGGACGTGTTTACTGTGCAGCAGTTCGCTCCGTCCTACTTTATGGCAGTGAAACATGACCGATAAGAGTAGAGGATATTCGTAGGCTACTAGTATTTGATCACAGGTGTCTTCGAAGCATTGCTCGTATATCCTGGGACCACCGGGTAAGTAATGCAGTTGTTAGGAAACGGGTGCTAGGTAAGGATGGCAAATCGATTGATGAAGTAGTGAAACTTCATCAGTTGAGATGGCTGGGATATGTGTTACGTATGCCCATCCACCGACTGCCTCGACGTGCAATGTTTCATGGTGTAGGAGTAGGTTGGAAGAAAGCTAGGGGTGGCCAGACCAAAACATGGCATAAATCCATGAAGTCACTGACAAGTGGTCTGGGGCATGTTGGTAGGTGTAGACTACCTGGTTGGGATTCGCGAGATGATAGCAATCTATGGTTAGAGACCTTGAATGACATGGCTCAAAATCGTTTGCAATGGCGAAGGTGCATCCACTCTTTGTGTTCTACCAACTTCTAATCTTCTGAATTCCTCATGTCTCTATCTTTTTCTCTTTCCAAATTTATTTCACTGTACTATACTCCTTCAATAATTTCTTCAAACCCTAATCTTTTGTATTTCTGATTATACTCCTACTACTTCTACCACTATGGGATTTGAATCGACAACTACATCTCTGTGCTAATGTGGTATGGCAACTCGAACTGATGTACGTACGTACGAAGTTCTACGTTGTGACTGACTGACTGACTGCTATCAAAGACTATTGTTTCCTCGAAGGTGTAGGCTTTCTTAGAGATATGTATTATAGAAAAAGTAAGTGATTGTCTATCTGTCCTTCTAGTCAACATACTTTTAAATGTACACATAAATAATATGTAATCTGTATCTTTTGTTGTATTTATATACCACTGTAAACGAATATTATGTCATTATAATTATAATTACTTCTTTTTATATTGATAATAATTATTTGTGTAATTTCAGATTACTTGAAGGTATTCTTCGTTCAATCAATAATTTACAAGAAAGATTTCACCAATCATTTTGGTATTATTTTCTCCCTAATCCATATCGATATATTTCAATTGGTGTTTATATGCCACCAGTTTTGATCATGATTTTAAGCCTTCTATTAAAGGTTGGTTCTGTAAACGTTTTGATTTTACTTAATCATACTACTTATCAGTAGTTAGTAAGTTGTTTTAATTAATTAACGGCGATTAGTTATGATTTCATAGTATATTGAACTGTTTTTTTTACTCTTTTCTTGATACTAGTTCCCAACGATAAGAAATGAGGTATAGATTTATTAAATTAATAATTAATTTTAATTATTAGAGTTTAATGTTCTTATGACGAGAGAGAGAGTGTGTTATAGTTATGTACTGTGAGAGATTGACAGTCAGTTTAAGGAGTGTTGATATTACTTTTTAAGTATTTGGGGCTCATGGCTCTGATGTTGAGAGAAGAATTCCATGTTAAGGAAGGTCTTATGTTTTGAACTGATAACGATCAAGTTGTAGTCTACTTATTTGCATAACTTCGATATTTGGTTTATTCCCGACTGCCTTTCGGAGTTAAGACAACATCCTCCATATTCCAACAAATAATGGACACCATTTTACAGGATATCCAAGGTAATGGGGCTTATTCGGATAATATAATCATAGGAGTAGATTAAATGCATTTAGTAAGGCAATTCGGTTCGGTGCTATCACATATAGCTGAAGATGGCCTCCGTCTACGTACAGAAAAGTGTACACACCAGGTACGATGTATTGGATTCAGAATAGACAAAGACGGAAGACAACAAGACTCAGAGAACATTGAAGCAGTGTAAGCTACGCTGCACTAACGCCTAATTATTAATCGATCGTCACTTAGAAACTAGGTGATAACTTTGCCCTTGGAACAAAAATTCTGTTGATATTATTCGAAACTTACCCTTTCATGCCATAAGATCAAACGGAAAACATCGTCGTTAGTTGATTTTTCTATTTGCTGTTCGTGATAATCTCTGTTCTTTAACGAAGTACTTTGATGCAACTTACTCAGGGTTATGTGGATACGAATTATTCACTGTAGTCTTTATCTGTTAATTTGTCTTTCTTTAAAACACAAACTCTCCTTATTATTTCGTTTTACCACCATTGTACCATCGTTGTGTTTATTAGTCACTCAGTTTACCTAAGTATGTTAGATTCGTTCTCGTGTCTGATTAATATGTACACCATCAACTGTATTAGCATAAACAAAGAACATTGATTTTTTTAACAAAGTCGGCAACAATTTCATATTAGCGTATCTTTCATTTACTCTATACATCTCTTAATACATCACTTCTTTTTATTTACCATATTTCTCAAAAACTTATAATTTGTTAGCCATTTCTCTTTTGGATATTCTTAAATCAATCCGATTCGGATAACAGTGATGATGATCAAATGATTTTGAGTAAAAAAATAGACTCAGATAAATTATCCGATTCCAATTCATCTCAGTTGGATAATCATCATATTGAGAAATTAGTCGATGATAATGCTCGATTAACTAATAATAACCAAACAATTCGTCAGCGTAGTAAAACAAAATCAGTAGTTGAAAAAAAGTCGATTGTGAATGAAAGAGAAAATGATAAAAATGAAAAGGTAACTTTTAATTTTAATTATATTGATAAGGTTTTGTATTTTCTTGTTGTGTAATATAAAGGACTGCAGTTATTCAGTCTCTGTTAGGAAGTGTGAATCATTGGCGAATTGCGTCGTTGAAAAAATTTAGCCACAAGTTTTTATCAAAGTTATATAATGGTCATAAGTAGGATTCACAATGCGAGTTTCGTCCTATTTGGAACTCATCAGCTAGGTGTATCTCATCTCAGTATTCGTATCCTTAACATCAATAACAGAAAAACACAAGCCCTTACGAATAAAATCCATACTCATCGCACAAGTTAGTGGCTACTTAGACTTTGCAGCTCAGTATATAGTACTTTGGTTTTAGGATTGAAAGGTACTGGGTTCGTGGTACAGTGTGAACATCAACACTGGGATGCGGGTGACTCTAACTGATGAGTCCCATATAAGACAAATTTCGCGTCCCAAAATTTGATGCTAATCATCATACAACTTTAATAAAAACTTGTGACTAAATAGCATTGTCGAAGCAATCCACTCAGGCTGTACATATACCAATAGAGACTGGTCAATTGGAGTCTTTATAATTCTGATGTTTGTGTATTTTTACAATTTAAATTATGGACTTAGCTAGACCATCTTTGAAAATCAAGAATTACTAGACGACCTATTTGGCCTAGTATTAAGACTCAACAGTACACATTCGCGATCAAAACACCGGAGATTGAACCCAGAACCTTCGATCCAATTAATTCAAAATATTTTACAACTCTCATATATATATAATGGTTCATTCAGTGGACTATAGGGTTATACTTGCCATGTTAACATTATCTAATACTAATACATCGGACTAACTGGTTCAAATTCTAAATAGTAATGCTGGTCAAATTTGTGCTATTCCTTACCAACTAAAAATCAGTTAATTTAATCGAATAGATATAACTCTGATAGTACAATAATTTCATCTGATTATACTGAGTTTGTATATGAATTATGTTGGAGTTGTATTTAGAAATACAAAATGGATCGATTTTTGGCTTGGCTACTGAGATTTTTCTAACTTTTTTTTCTTGTACATAATTCTCAGTATTATAATATTAAATTATACCAACTACCATCACGAAATTCGGTGTAATGATTGCTTCTACTATTAGTGATAATGTTACTTGTCTATTCACTATAGATTCGTATTCTCGATGTTGAGTCATAGTCAGTCATAATCAGTGTAGAATCTGGGACTCATGTGCATTGGTTAGAGTTACCACGTTATATCAGCACAGAGATGAAGTTATGAAAACAAATAGACAAATGGAAGTGGTAATAATATCAGTTTTAGCAGAAAATATTCAGCATAAATAATATGATTCGATAAGAAAGAGTGAATTCGTGGAGAAGGGTATATATATATATTACTAACATACTCCTCTTCATTTTTTTACAGCAACATGAATCTGATTCACCGTTGTACTCTAGCGCTATTCCTCCATATATACTATGCTTAATCCTACGTCTAACTTTATGCTTTTCCATGGGATTTTTACTACATTCTTCACCCAAGTATTTATTCAAGTTATCCAACTTATTATTAGTTCGTAATGAATCAATCAATTCCAATTTTAAGTTGGTTGATATATTTCTAATCGGTATTACTAGTTTAATTATTGCCGTAATGATTGTTTTACCAATCTTTATGCTTATCATAAAAAAGTAAGTTCTGTTTTTATTTATTGTTATTGAAAGCAAGTGTATAATTCTTGTTTTATATGAATTTACCGTACAGCCTGGTGCCATAAATGCGTGTTGCCTGATTGTAGCCGCTATCCTTGACTTGGGTGGTGAGACTTGTAAATATGGGTGATCATCCAGTCAAGCTATTTTGTTCGGGAAACTCGTTTCCCTAGGTCCGACCATCCCATACAGTTTGGTTAGGAAGCGGTAAAATCGGGAGCAGAAAATTGAGTTCTTAGGACGACCATGGTTGTACAGAGGTATGATATCAGTAAGATGTTGCTCTCAAATAGCGTCTGCACTGATGTTGGCTTCTCGCAACAAAAGGAGTGGTTTATAAAATGTTGGGCATGTAAATGTCACAACTCATCTTACCTGAGGGATTTCCGTTGTCGGCTTTAAAGCTTTCGGAGTACGAAGCAAGCTCGTCTGAAACTACTCACAAGAAGCCCATGTGTCACGAACCTCAAAAAGTTGTTCCTTGGACTCTGAGGTCACGCTACTAGGTCATAAAAACCGCCTTTAACCCACTTTCCTTTTTAAGGTACCTTAAGAACTAGTATCCTTCTACGATGTTAGCAGCCAAGAAGTGACAACTGCCATTATACCCCTAAAAACACTCGGTATGGAATTGTATGCTAGATATAAAACTTAGGTGAAAAGTAAACTTGCGGGTATTGATAACACAACTTCTGTAGTTCTCATCTTCTAATGCTTCACATTGAGATGGCTATAAATTTCAACAGTCAGTATTCGATCTGTAACCAACCAACAGTTGGAAATTGTATGACCGTGACATAATCAACCCGTAGTAATACATGTTCTTCAAGATGTCAACTTCCATATTTATTAGATCCATTTATTCATTCTCTGTCTCTGTAGTTCATGTGAGCACATATATATGTATAATCAACCACCTCAGATGAGTGTTGAGCAACCAATGCAGGTTTTTTGGTTGAGTTTTTCATATCTGTTTGGGACTCACCGATGTTGACCTGTATCATAAAACTCACTCTCGGGAAAACCATCAAATTACATTTAACTAATATCAAACAGCTTTCACTAACCGGATAGCTCAAATAATTCCAGTTAGCCTTTTGAAAGCCTTGAGTAATAACATCGTGATATTCAAGCTAGTCAGTTAATCATAATGTTGGAACTGCTACAAATATGGATTAATTATCAGAAGGGGTTTTGTGGAGATTTAGTATATTTCATAGTTTAAAGCTTTACACTATGAAATATGGATTAATTAAGATTGTTATTTGATAGCACGATCTAGTCCAGTGACTGTATAGAATGACGCTAAGCGTTTGTTTAGAAACCAATAGCCTCTGTTCAACTCACTTTTATTTTAGCCAGTATAACACGTCGAAGCAGACTGCTTTTGAGTCTTGCAACGAGCCCTCAACCCTTAGACCACTGAGTTAGAATCTAACGGTCTGCATTTCTAACTTAAATCGATTCGCAATATACCACAATGATCATCCAATTCCATCGATGATGAATACTTCACTCTTGACATGGTTTAACTTCACCAGTCACAGCTTCCCACTAAAATTTCAGGAACTCATCTCGAAACGAATCACCAGTAAGCACATTATTGTATTTTTGTTTGAAGGTTTTGTAAAGATTAGCTATTTGAAGTGTGGAGCATTAAATGCAAACTGTGTTTTAAATACCATGTATCCATCGTAAGAGCTTAGATTCCTTAGGTTTTGATCGTTGACAAGTTCATAAGTGTAAGTTTTCGAGAAGTCCCATACTATGATGAAACATTTATTCAACATTTTCTAACTTTTAGTAATATCTTAAGCTGGTGTCATTGATCCCTTGTAAACAATCACCCGTAAAATCTTTTCATAAAAGAAATCATCCTCTTCTGTCATCATGGTTTTCCACTGTCTAATTTTTCCCTATTGATTTTCTCATATTTCATAGGCTTTTGAATTTATATGAAGCAGATAAACAAGATTTTACCGGCCAGTTATGTCTTTTTAGTTGGGCATTATTTTTAAGTTGTTTGGCATGCTTAAATATATCATCAGCTGTTGTTCTCGCCATTCCAACTGTTCCTCTGTTAAACTTATTTGTACAGAGAAAAGATCATATGGAGATTAAAAAGTGGGTGCTGTTTTTTCTTTGCAGTTTTTAATAAAGGAAATTTTTTAAAGTACGAATTATTTGTCGATCCCTGTAAACAACCTAATGTAAGCGTCGTTGAACTACATATTCATAGTCGGTATGTGATCATGGAGATCATCAAATGTCAGTAAAATCACGAACTAATCTAAATTAGACAACCATCGAAAACCTGGGAGCACTGGATGACCATGTTGTTCGAGCATGGGACTCCTTAGCAGTACACATCCACTACTCCGCAACCGGAAATCGAACTTGGGACATTCAGTCTTGCTCATATAGATTGGAGTTAGACATGTACACCATTGGATTCCAGCTTACTTGTCTAGAGGTTGAGTTCGCACGCAAGACCGAAGATCCTGGGATCGATTTCCAGTTGCGGAGTCGTATTGGTTGTCCAGTGCTTTCAGGTTTCCAATGGTCTAAATCAGATCGGCTCTTTATCTCAATATGTACTCATAATTATCAGTACGTTAGCCACAATTTCTGTGTGATCAACAAGATGTCATCGTCAGGAAAATTTATTACAGAACCTGTATTAGTATTTGCCATGTTGTCTCACGTCCACTTTATACATTTGTATTCCTTAGAAGTTCTTGTAATGTCTTTCTGTAGCTGTCAATGAGAATGATTTCTAATAAATCTCCGTTAAACCAACATGTATATATATATATATATAATTTTCGAATTTAACATCGGTTTTATATATGAGAGATCTCACTAGGTCTAGGACTGCTAGAATAGAGACGGTATAAAAGCTCTTTGGGTAGCTGAGTGCGTTAGGCAATGTCATTTGTACATGAATTTCCCAATTATATATGTGGACAATATAAAAAACCTGTGGATTGATTCGAGCCTCACTACTCCACGTACTTCGGTTTGAGCAACTATATATCTACCTGTCTACCACATGCATAAACTGTGCCCCCAATATTTGGTGGATTATTCCATACTTCGTAAAGATGTTTCGCATCATGCATGTCAGACTGAGTGCTCCAAAATGAATTGAGTTTTTAAAGTAACACAAATCAGGTATATACAGACATTAATTATTGTAACTGATGATATCGACTTGGATGTTATTTTCTAGAAAAAGGTATCTGGAAATTAGTCACCAGTTGATAATAATAACCGTTTGATATCAATAAAGTGATTGCCAAATCTAACTATTTAGAGATATTTTTATATAATAGTAATGAATTAATTAGAATTGGACACGTACGCCATTGAATGCCGGCCCCGTGGTCTAAAGGTTAGGTGTTCATGCGTAATACCAAATGTGCTACATTCGATTCTCAGTTGCGGAGTCGTGGACGCGCTTTGCCGATGAGTTCCATACTAGATCGAAATGATTGTCTAGCGCTTCCACACTTTAAGCGGTGGTCTAACTAGTATCAGTGCTTAATATAAAATCTATGAAAATAATACTATTACTAATAATAATGTTTTTGTTCATAATCCTTTATTACAGATCATTTACAATGAAACTGGTAAAATGTTTCACTATCATTGGCTGGTTAATTACATTTACACCAACATTAATTATTGTAGTATGTATCATTAATTCCAGCATTCAACAACAACAACATTATCCCACAATTGTAAATGCTATTCGAAGTTGTTATGAAAAATGTATTTTACAAAGTTTAATTGAAGCAGATTTATTTGGTTGTTGGACATGGCCAGTTATTACATGTGGATATACATCGTTATGGTTATTAACATGGTTAGCTATTTTCTGAATAATGATCATAATGATAAAGGAATAGAACATGGAAAAATGCATTAACTATTATTGTTGTTTCATTTTTCTTATGTATATTTTTCAATTATCTATGTATCAGTTCATTTTTGTAATTAATATATGTGTATTTGTAATAAAGTGTGTTTAGTTGATGTGCTTTTTGTTTGTTACGTTTTATCTTAGGTTTTACAAGTCTCATCTAAAGATTAAACTTTTGCGGGTGAATACTCCGCAACACCTTTTTTCGCCAACAATTAGTTCAGTTCAAAATTTGATGAAAATGAATTTAGTATAGAGAAATATTCTGTATTGTATTTAGTCGGAATTATTTAGCGAATAAAACTTATTATGTAGATTTGATATTCATTGGCAATGTTGATCTATTACAACTTTCAAAGATGATTCCTTAAAAGTGTAAACCACTGGTGTTGATGATGACTACTATTCTGTAAGATTAGGTCAAATACAGTAGTCGCTTAATGTACTGGTTGACTGGTATTGAGTTTCGAATACAATGAGATGCCCGTCTTCGATCCCACTGTTGATCACTTTTCACATGTAATCGATAACATTCAGTCAGCATTAAATATTGAGTAGTTCGACAATAATTATCTTCAAAAAATTTTTCATAAAGAAGAATGATCATTAAATGTTAATCATTTGCTTTAAAATCTTTCCTTTTCCGCACATAGTATAATATACCATTTTAGTGAGAATGAGATTATTGGTTATAATAAGAGTATTAATGGTAGGGTTATTAATTGTTCTTAAATAAGTATAATTCTTTGTTGAGTGTTGGTACTGTACGGCATATTATGGTGCGGCAGATTTAGGCTCGAATGCTCATTTAGTAGGCTACCATAGTATTTGTACATTGGTAAGCTGCATAAAGAAGGTTGTAATTGGCCTAAATTTTTTCAACCATTTAGTCTGTGGAGATATGATCATCCGCATAATCTCCCCAATGAACGGAAACCAGCTGTAGGACGAATGAAGACTTGAGATCATTGGTTAGTTTTTATTGTCTAAACCGCCTTAGTGATACGCTTTGTCCTCGTAACCAACGGTTAGAGACTTTGTAATATGGGTCAGAATCATCCAATATGGCACAAATACATTCAATGTTCGCCCTACATTAGAATATAGGCTTCTAAATTGTCTTGGTTTTTTTTACAGTTCATGAACCCATATTTTCGCCTACAGTCATGTTTCCTATGTTTAGTTTTTTCTACTACTTTGGGATGTAGCTTGATAATTTCATCTCGTTATGTTAATGCTGTGCAGCGACTTGGTTGGAATCATGTGTGTGCACGCTTAAACGTTCATATGACTGACTTGGTTCAACACCGTGATATATTAATTTTTTGCCTTAACGATTCGTTAATTACTTAAGCAAATTACAGTTTTAATGAAAAGGAATATAATGTTAGTGCTGTATTACCTATAGTGAGGTTCAATCAGTTACTGCTACTAACTAGTTGTCACCTTGATTACCGAAACGGAAATCCAGTAGTTTGGTTAGTCACACCACATTTAGCTGTTTATTTCATTTACACAGTTGAAATCATGAGTCAATTGAAGCTAGACCACCATCGAAAACCTGGAAGCACTGGACGGCCGTTTCGTCCTACTATGGGACTCCTCAGCAGTGCGCATCCACGACCCCGCACCCGCGAGATTTGAACCCAGGACCTACCAGTCTCGAGCCGAAGCCCTTAACCGATAGACCACTGAGCCGGCATCCAATGGTGTTAATGTCTAACTTCAACCAATCCAAGATTTTGAGAGACCGTTCACCAATTGTCTTCAGTGAGATGATATCTCTACAACAGACCTGGTAGAACTCCACTGGCTACTGCTTCCCACTAGAACTCAAGGAAATATCTCTTGAAGTCAGTCA
>NW_017386103.1:215922-252837 GCF_000237925.1 Schistosoma mansoni | reverse complement strand
TGATAGGTAGATTGGCAAGACCAAGTTCTTCGAACCAATCTAAACCCAGAAGACTGTGAGGGGATTTGGTGATGTAGCACGTACCATTGAAGGTTGTACCTCTGAACGAAATACAGCAGTTAAGTTCACCATGAAGGCGGAGATGACCACCACATGCACTAACGGCTGTCTGCGAAGATGGTTTGATGGGAGGTTGACCCAAGGTTCGCCAAGTTTCTTTTGACAGAATAGTGATATCTGATGCAGTGTCCAACTGCAATCGAACTGGCTGACCATTGATTGAGAGGGTTAGAAATTTGCGTCGCGTGGCGGCATGAGTGTGAAAGACTGCTGCTAAACTCCTTGATGAGGGAAGCTGCTTTTTAGTATAACGACGTTGCGTCTGTGCATTTCGACGACTATTGGGTCGATGGGATTGACAAAAACCGCTTTTGTGACCAACTTTATGACAGCGATCGCACACCTGCTGTTTGAATGGACAAACTTTCACATAATGCCAGGCTCCACAGTGCCAACATGGAGAGGGGGGCTTCTTCTGAACCGGTCTGGAGTGATTAGAAAAAGAAGGAGCACTGGCTTCCGTAGGAGCACAGGTCTTCGATCTCGGAGATTTGTTCTGACGTTGAACAGCGTGAACTTCGGAACCACCCTGGCCCCCAGATTGGACCAAAGTGGTGTCACGCTGCAGGTTGACAATGCGTTGATACTCGTCGGTGATTGCATTAAGTGTCAGCGTTGGATCTTGTTCAAGGCGGTTCAGCAATCGAGTTCTGATGTCGGAGAATTTGGGTGATTGAAGACTACATATGAATACGAGGGATTTGAATTGGTCGTCGGTAAGGGATTTGAGCTTGAACCGTTCGCACTCACGGTTGACAATGCCAACATGGGTTAAGAAGTCATCGGACTCGTTCATGACCAGTTTTAAACAGCGATAACGCGTATTGAAAAGTGAATGATGGTCACCAAAAAGTTGACTGAGAGTTTGAACAGTGGCATCGAAGGAACGGTCTCGTGGGTTCTGCGGTAGAATATAGTTGCAATACTTATCAAGCTCTGATGGACCAAGTTTTCGAAGGAGAGGACGCACCTTCCACGAATCATCTCTGTCAGCAAGGTCGACTTTAAAAAGATCTTCATAACGTCTGAACCAGGTATCAAATGTAATATTGGCATCAGGATCATAAAGAAACTCTGAAATACCACTAGTAATACCGTCGACTGATTGAGGGATTGTTGGTGTACATGAGACTCGAGAAGAGATCTGCGTCTGAGTAAGCATCTCCATCAGCTTCAGCTGTTGCTTGAACAATTCTTCTAATTTAACTGGATCCATAGCTAGTCAGCAACTTGTTTGCAAAATCTCCGTCGCCAAATTGTTATAATGCGAAATATATAGGGTATTGCGATAGGACTACGCGAAATTCTACCGATTGACCAAATTCAGATATCCTAGTTCGACCCCAATACTGTTCCCCAACTCCAATAAATCAGAACACAGCCGTTAAATGAGAATTGTTTATGGGGTCAGCAGCAGAACAAAAATGGTTTACAGACAAGGCATATTTATACAGTTACGATGACTATTAACGGTAACCAATGGAAAGGAAGGACACGTGAAGGTTATAATTAGGACGACTCAAAATTGACCAATAGGGAAACGACACATGAAAGTCATAGTTAGGACACTGTAAATAATGGCCAATAGGAAATAACATGCGAATTATGTGAAGAGTCTGAAAACATACCATTTTACATTCGAGATAATTTTTGGGATATTCTTGTGAATATCCTAACAGTTTTACGACTATGTACATTAAATATTTATTCTTAAATGATCAACAGAATATAACCGAGTCCTAGAACTGGGTTTCACATTATCTGTTAACAATCAGCAAAACATACCATGTTCACTTCGTCATTCAAATGTGTGCATTAGTCACATGGATTATCACTGTTCTACGTGAGCTGTAAATTTAAATCAACATATGTTCTCTTTAGCTTTTAAACAAACTCTACTGATGTGTTAAAAATAACTAAGATCAGATTTCATCCAAGCATTTGTTAATGAAAACTGTATAAATATATATATCCAAATCTTTTACTCGTTGCTCAGTACATATTTTGATGATAATTCTTTTATAGTGGCTATCACTAGAATACATGATACTTATTTTGTCTTGTTTTGAATTCGTGCTCTGAATTTTGTTGAATTGTACTATTGTTCTTTTCAGTGAAACTCAAACACGATTTCACCAGCTTCTCATACCCTATACTATGTTATCCACAAGGCTGATGAGTTACAATAGTCACAATTTTTTCAGTAAGAAAAGGTTTATTTACGACTATAAGTTTAGTTGTTATAACAAACAATATTTTCATAGGTTTCACTTTAACTTCGATATTCCATATGTGAATATTCAAGATATATGTATAATAAAATGTATTGTATTAGTGTTTATCTGAGGTTTGTCTTTAATTGTAAGTGTTGTTGACCATTTCTTTACTACGTCATATAGTTAAAGCTTGAATTCAAATGTATTCTCGTCTCAATTTTCTAAAGAATAAACACGAAAAAGGTATATGGTAAGCCCGAATAATGTTTCTCCTCATATCTCAGCAGTATAAGTTGTGGGGTTATTACGAAATTGCATGAGCGCATGTTGCGATCTACATATATAATTACATAGTTAGAACAAAAGATATTTCTCGCAGATCTGGTTTTGCTGTTCCCTATGCATAACTTTCTGATCTATCCGTTAATGATTAATTTATACATTTCTCCAACCAAATTAGTCGTTCTTCTTCAATCACTTCAGACTTCCAAAACCAGTTAAAGACGAAATAGATTGACATTGCCCACCAATTTTCATGACTCTTAACCTAGACGAAGAAAATCCCTACTTTTAAATACTTCAAGACTTTGAAAAACCTCCAGAGCAAATCAGACATCGTTACAGGTTTGAACTTACTGGTCGATGACAATATTACTATGGAATAGGAGTTTGTACTCTTTTGATAAAAACATCTATTCACTAACGTGCTTTTTCAGGATTATTGATATTCTTTGTGACTACATACATTATAGTTCATCTGCTTTATCAATTCACTGAGTACAAGTCAATTATCTGAAGTTGAGATAATGGATGGGATGAACTCCCTGGTTTTCTTGTGTTCACAAAGGTTCATCCCTATTTTTATAAGCAAAGATGGATGGTGGCTAGTTGTGGAATCCAGTAAGCGCTTTTCGTCCTAGATAGCAATATTTAGTCAATCTGCACGGGACTCATATTTGCCTGTAAGAGATTGATCAATTTCAGTCCTAAACATCAATGGAAAAATTCAAACAACCAATGCAAAAATGAATCATCATTATCTTTTTTGTTACTTTGGACCAACTTGTAAATTATTTATTCTTTCGATTAGACAGTCTTTAAACATCGTCTACTCGACCTACTAACATGCTGTTCTATAGTTTGTTGTCATGATTAGAAATTTAATTAATGCTACACAGTTACTCTTCTGTTGCGTATTTTGTTTATTTTCGAGATATTACTTAAGTGTATGGTAAGTAGTTAAACGTAGTGATCAGTATTTTCTCAGAGTAGATTTTGATGCCATTCAAATTAAAACACTTATCTTGTTGTAAATCGGTTATATTGTAATTGTTCTTCCTCAGTCGCCTGGCAAATGAAAGTTTATTACCTCAGCAGTTGTTTTTATATGTTCGCTACCTTTCTTGTTTAAAATCGAATATGGTCTCGTTTATTAGATTTTTAAATCGTTCTAGTTTACATAATTTCACTTTAGAGTCGAGATTCTAAATTATGTGTTGATTAATATTTACTCCCATACGTCCTTCTATTTCTCATTGTGAGTTTTTAAATAATGTAGTAATATTATTCAGAATGTACACAAATTTGTAGGGATTAAACAATGTATTTCTTACCGGTTATATTCTTACTAAACACCAAACACTAATTTCATATTTTCTGGAAAAAGCTTCCTCTAGATTGTTCTAAAGGTTTAGTTTTTTTTATGACTGTGTGTAACGTTTTTTGCACAATGCTGAACCATTGGTGTTTTTTATTTTTCCACTACTTTTTATTATGAATGCTAAAATTATCATAATTTAATTCACATTTATTCTTATCATTTCATGTGTTATAATTACATCTATCAATGCCTTTGAATTAGTTTAAACAAAGCAAGAATAGGGGTACTTTTCTTGTTCTACTGCAAACATTCTCATCAGCTGCAAACAGCGTTAAACTTACTAGAAGTAATGTAATTCTAAATAAAAGTTTTTACATAATTTACTTCGTTAAGTTAAGATAGATGTTCGAAGTGAAATTCACAATAAGAAGTACAAGATATAAAATAGGTGAATCAAAAATCATGAAAATGAACTTGTATCTTTATGTTGATAAAAATGATGATTCAGAGTAGAAAAAGTGAAGTTATGGTTACTGATAATGAAAAAGGGATTATATTATCATGGTGAAAATAACAAATGCTTGAACAATTAATTGATATGATTAAAACCGGAATAAAAGAATATATAAGCATCAATAAGATTATGTAAAAAGTAATAGGTTCTACCGAAGAGTACCTCATCGATGGTCAATTTATTATTATTATCATTAAGAAGTATTTAAAGTTAATTCCTATTGTGGGCTGACATCTATTGGAGTGATATTTATAAGAAAAGAGTCTTAAACCTCCAACACTTACAAACTAATCAGTAGTGTATACGTACAACTCTACATTTAATCGAACTTACATCTTTCAGGTTTCGCATCAAGCGACACTATGCAATGATTATTCAATGATATTGACAATATCTGCGTCAGTTTGTGCTTCTCATCACAATTATACAATGTTACCAATCTTAAATTATTTCATTTAACTGTTATGTGATTTAATTCAAACTCGTTCACTCTACTTCTGCAAGTTGCTAATTCAATATTATCCTATATTTCCATTTCATTAGTACAACAAACAGTTTAAACGTACACTGAATTTCTACGAAATTCGTACTTTTTTTAATTACAGAAATATTGTTGGACTAAGAAGAATTATTTTTTCATGAGAGGATCTCTTCATTCATTTCATATTGGTGGTCAAAGGTAAGTTTGTTTATTTTTGCAATTATTTTGATATGTATCATGATAAATGTTCAATTTTTTGTGTACAATGCATCTTAGGATGTAATGTGTACTGTTATATGAAGTCTAAGTTTGGCATCAACAGTTTATTAAGTCAATTTTTAACAAGTTTGAACTGTTTCACCTTGAAAATATTTTCTTTTTGAGATCATAGAATGAAGTCATTCGAAGAAGCTTTGAGAGAAAACAGTTATCCGTTATATTTACTCTATTGCTTCGATCTCGTTTGATAATCATCCTGTTAATTTCATCATCTGGTTGGTATCATGTGGCAACTTGAACCAACGTATATGTGTGTTAGGCTCTGCGCATGTTAATGACTAACTAATTGACTGTACATGAGAAAATATAATAGGTAGCTGTTCCATCTTAGATTTGATCTATTTAGTAATCCAAAATATTGTCTCTAAATTGAGTTTAAACCTGAGGCCATCAGATGACTCTAAGAGCATATTACATTTAGACAACCGATTAAGAATTGAACGATTATCATTTTTAACATTAGATCAGAGGGGGTTTTGTCCTATTATGGGACTCCAGTGCTTCAGGTTTTCGATGGTGGTCTAGCTTCAATTGACCCATGATTTTAACTATGAAAATTTTTAACATTAATCCATTCAAGATATTTCTGGACCCCTAGGTAGATCCTCTACATCCATTTATTCCCTTTATCTATCTTAATTTCACCTGAACATTCCCAGTAAGTTCTACAAATTGAATTTCGCTGGAACAGATTACTAAACTGGAATCATATGACAAATTATATTAAGTGGTCAATTCATCTTTTTTTTTCTTACAATCGTTATTATGATCACATTTGTCACCTATTATTTGTTTACTTTTTGGTCTTTTTTTTTAATCTTAAAGTGGACGAAATGCAATATGGTTTGATGAATCATTAAAATATGGTTGTAGTGAACCAACAGATACATTTGATAATCCTGTACTTAGTGGAAATTTACCAGATATACAATTTTCTTCTTTATCAATCAATAAATCTGATAAAAATGAAAATGTAATTATACAAAACAATTATCAAAATGTCCATAATAATCATAATTTTAATCCATTAAATCCAACTATAAATTATCCATCTACAATAAGTGACAGTGTCTCATTCATCATTGATACATTTGAATTGTGGCAATTAATCAGTTGTTAGTGATAAAAGTGTTATATATTTTCATTGTATTTGATCTATCTATTATCTTTTGTTATTCACTTATCTATATTTATGATTAATGACATACTGTATGTATATGAATGATGAATTATGTAATCATCATAAATAAAAATGATCAATCAACTATTCGGTTTCTTTAGTTTATGTTTGATAGATTTTAATTGTCATTCCATTAATTGATAAAATGTGTCCCTTTTTTTTGTAAAATAGTTTTTCTTGTTTTTCATTTACTTATAATATAAATAAACAAAAGTATCATACTTGTTCTTGTGTTATCATTCATAATGATTTCGCTTCATACTTACCATATAATATTTATGCTGAATCTATCAAAGTGTCTCAATCACATACAATTAAGATAGGTATGCATGAAATCAAATATAAAAAAAACAGCGATTTGTTTGAAAAGCGATTCTTTATTAAATCATATACATAAATTAGTTATAAACCTCAACTTGTGAAGTATCTGTGGTGTTTACTGCGTCTGTAAGTCTGAAATGAAAATAGCTTCCTGCAATAGTAACATAAAGAATAATTACAACATACGATGGTGCAAATGACAGCTGATAGTTGTATCTAAAGTTATTAACAGTTTATCAACAAGCAAAAATGGAACCAAGAGCAAACAATATGGAAACCAATGCGTTTAAACAAGGATTGAATGATGATACAAATGTGATACACATATGATGTAAATAACGATTTTTCCACGGTTTGATATCAGCTTTTGACACTAGATTTATTTCATTTTTACATGTGTTAAGATGGTTCACGAATGATTCAGTAAACAATATAAATATCGGTACGACATTTCATTTAAATTCTGAAAAGTCTGAATAAATAATTTGGTCTCTGTTCTGGTTCATCGGTCATATCGAAAATGATCTTTATAATCTTATTCAAATATTTTGACTTTCAAGTATGAAGAAGTAGTAAAGTCGTCATCAGTACTGATAAGTATGAATGAGTATATAAGCAAGTGGTTTCTCGGCATCACTTAATGTCACGGAAGTAAGCATTGATTCGATAAACAATTATCATAGATAATTTTGTCATTCTAATCATGGATGTTGGTTTACTATCACAAATCTAGTTTTTAACTCTTCAACAATGTATAACTAATACTCTGTACAGGATCAAACCTGTAACGTTCAGCTCTGGGCTGTTATTCAATCGTCCACACTTTTGAAATACAGGAAATTCTTTTCGAGCCCACCATTGCCATAGGATAGTGGGTTATTACAGTAAATTTTATTTTAAAAAAGAAAGAATAAATGAAATTACCAAATAAACAAACATCATCCATAGCATCAAATCTTATATATATATATATATATATATATATATATATATATATATATACTCCTCATATTTAAGTTTCTAGTTTTCTCCTTGTTTTAAATTGAAACAATGTAAATGGACTTTCGCAAAGAAATCAATATAAAAATATTTCTTTCGTATTATGTATACACAGCTCTTTAAAAAGTCTTGTATATAATTATTTATTAAAACCCCTTGTGTTCGTATAAATAAATAATCAAACTCGGAAGGGTTTTTTGTGGAGATTTCAGTAATTTTATAGTTGAAATCACGAGTCAATTGAAGCTAGACCACCATGGAAAATCTGGAAATACTAGACGACCGTTTCGTTCTATTACGGGACTCCTCAGCAGTGCGCATCCATGATCCCGCCGTTGGATACCAGCTGGCTTAGTGGTCTAGAGGTTAAGCGCTCGCGCGCGAGACTGATAGGTCCTGGGTTTGAATCTCGTGAGGCGGGATCATGGAGGCGCACTGTCACTGAGGAGTCTCATAATAGAACGAAACGGCCGTCCAGTGCTTCCAGGGTGGTCTAACTTCAATTGACTCATGATTTGAACTATAAAATAATCAAACTGATATTAATTAGGAAAATTGAATTCAAGTTTATACTAGACATTTTGTTTTTATATTCCAATGAAATACAAAAAATGTACCAGATAATTTGATTGAATATATACACAATAAAAAAAATTCTTTTCCATAACTATCAACTAAACACATAATTGCTTTCTATTCTGAATAAAGAGAAAGAGAGAGAGAAGAAAAACATCAATTTTAGATTGTCTAGAGATGAAATTTAAGTGATTGAATATTAGACACTTGGAATGTTATAATAATAACAAATAAGTTTTATATTTATCTTCTATTAAACATACTCTTAAAAGCATCTTGTAACATATTCATTATGAACTAACACTTAGAAACTATATTTGTTGAGGTGTACTTCCATATGTTATTTTAAACATAGATAAGTATATAAATGTCTCTATATTTAATTAGCCAGCTGTTTTGTTATAGGGAGGTCTTAATAACAGTTACTAAATCCGTTATAACGACTGATAAATACCCGAAATATATTTGTTCTGCCAGTATCCCCCACTGATTTAAGAAGTCTGTCTTTGTAACTATCATGAAATATTCACTGAAGCATAAGCTACTCAGTACCAGTTCAGAATGACGAATACATTGTAGTCAGCGAAAGACGAAAACAAAATGTTTGTTTGTTAACACTAAAAAGGTCATTTTCTAGTGGTCACTATAGAGAAACAGTGGATCAATCCGAAACAAAAGCAACTCTATGAATGCATTAAGAAGAATACAGTAGATCCTTGGCCGGTCATCACTTTTGATACATTTTGAAATGCAATACATACATGTGATTCTTTTTGTAACCTAATTAGTCAGATTCACAAATTACTATTCATTGTTGCTATTTTCTTCTTAAAACCGCCTAATATTCAAGGTTGTCTGTAAGCATGGAAGTAATTTTTGGCTTCATTACTTAAAAATTCCTTGTAGAAACACTTCAATCATACTTCTTCATTCCTAATTGATATAAGTTTCACACAAACAGTACTAATACCCTAAAAGTTTGTCAGAAATCTAAAATCACAAGTGTTTATGTTCAAAATGTATAGCTTATTATTTCGCTACAACTGAATATTGATAAGTGTATTGAATTGTTCACTTCTCAAAAGTTGATTATTTATGCTATAGTCATGTATTTAATTAATTAAACCATCCTAGATATACAAGCTGGTAGTTGAATTAGCCTTTCGTATACTAAGAAGACTTCTGAAGGATAAACAGTTAAACGCTTCTGTTGGTTTAAACAAATTATAAACATAAATTAATCCAGATCACGTATAGAACATTCCGTCAAATACTAGTTACTAAGATGTGTTTTTAACCATGTGATTTACTAACACTGACGTACAGTCCTAGATAAAAAAATTTCTGACTATAATAAAATATTATAGATATCGTTTGTGCTAATATTACCAACCACTAGCCATTCAAGTCTTTGTTCTACGTCAACTGGCGAGACTATAACTTATGGACGAACCATTCAGATTTAAGAAAACAGGTCATGGATTTTGGCATGAAATTCATCCATTTGGCTAAATAGCGTTTTGACATTTTAGCTGATGTCAGTTCGTGATGAAAATACCAAGTTTAATTCCTAAGCCTAACCACCGACACTCAGTCATAATTCTGAATCATCACATTGGTTTATAATCCCCTGGTAAGCAGGTGGACATTCTCAAGGTCACTTTAGAGTTGCTCAAATGTGGTCTATAAATTATATTCTCAACTTTATCATCATGTATTTCTCCGTTCTTTCTTACTTAACAGTAATTTGTTGAAAGCGAATCAAAGTGTGGTGATACATAGACACTATAAACGTTTTCTCACTGAAACGTTCAGTCAGGTAGTAAGATGAATAAATTGTAATTTTGGACCATTATGAAGTCTATATTTACACTAGTAAAACATTTTAAAATCTTGGTTTCCTTTAAAACCATTTATGATCTCTCAAAACAGTATTTCTCTACAAATAGTTTCTTTCATCATTTTAGTCTAAAGTGTGTAGAGAGACTGATGTTATGCACAATGTGAAATCATTACATGTTACATCATTTCTGGTCCAATTTCTGAATCTAGATCAATTTAGTAATTGAGATTATGTCTTTCTTTTGGAAATGTTATTTTCACTGAGATAAACTATTTGATTCACAATTAGAAAGTCAAAACAAATGAAGTTTGATATTATTTATTAATTTAAAGCCTATGAGTTAAAGAGATAAGTTACAGATCGATGACTTTGGATATCAGATATCTCAAGGTCACTGAAATACAACACTACTTGCTTGAATTATAATTCCACTTTTGTAATTTGGATACTTTTAAATATCTTAGTTACACACATATTTTTTCCAAAAACCTTTATTTATATTGCAATAGGCGTGTCCCAAACTGTCCTTGTCATATCATATAAAGGTGTGTGCGTATGTGTATGTAAGTATGTGATTGGTTGTTTCAACAGTGTTACTTTCTAATAGTTGTAAAGGGAAAACATGCATTTTTCTCCAGAATTTATATTAATTTTCCACTTTTTGGATTTTTATTAACTTCAATATAAGTATTCATTTGAGTGGATTGTTCCAGTCATTATCGTTCAATGAACATTTAGACTATGTAAAGCGTATGGACACATTAACTTACAAATTGTTTTTGTAATATATTCTATACACAAACTACATTTGAAGAAGAGTTTACCATTTTGAGACATCAACTTTTTAATAAATTTAAAATTATCAGAATGAGGATTTGTGGGAGATCGTAGTAATTTTATTAGTTGAATTCATGAGTTTGATAAATACCCTAAATATCTTTGCTCTGCCAGTATTCTTCATAGATACAAGAAGTAGTGGACCGTGAATGCGCACTGCTGAAGAGTCGCATACTAGGATGCGATGGCCGTCCAGTGCTTCAGGTTCTTAACGGTGGTCTAGCTTAGATCAACTCATGAATTCAACTACTAAACTTTAGAATTCTTTAAATATTACCATTTTACATTTTCAAGTGAACACAGCGAAAACTTTAGTCTCATACTGCTGTCGAGGTTTGATGTGTTGACTATAATTTTCTGTTGTCAGTTCCAAAGAGAACCGATCGTATTAGAGAAGTTTAATCGTTTTTGTTCCTAAATCCGTAATATCGTAGGCCGCACTCTGAAGTGACTTACATTAAGGCAAGAAACGTCAGAAATACAATTTTTCTACTCCTTGGGATATAACAATATATATGACTAACAACAACCTACAGTTATTTTCCTTGAGAAAACTCGGTCTAGATTGCTGGGTAAAAGTCTACGTTGTTTTAATTTACCAGACAAATTAAATTTAGAATATTATTCATTTTGTACTGTTTGTTTGAACCTTCCAATTGATGTTTAGGTCCACAATGGATCAGTCTCTTATTGATATATGTGCATCCTGCGTAGACTTCCTTAAGTCACAAGTCCTTTAAGCAAAGATGGATGGCGGCTAGTAGTGGAATCCAAGATGCCTGTTTCGTCCTATTTGGAACTCGTCAGTTGGACAACCCGATAGTGTTTGGAGCGAACAGTACTGGGTTTGAGTCCCGGAGTGAACATCAAATCTTGGATATACATACATCCGGCTGACGGGTCCCAAATAGGAAGAAACGCGCGTCCTGGACTCTTATGCTATTCACCATCCATATTTTCTTATAATGCTTAGGATATTATATTTGTTATCCAAATGGCTTGTTATTTGATTCTTTTTTAATATCAAGTCTTTAAAAGTACCTACAGTTGTTAACAATTTAAGATAAAAAATTGTGGGACTACGTAACCCACTAATTTTAAAACAGTTAACGTATGCCTTACAATAATTTTATGAAATCAACTTAGGGAATTTTTATCAGCATTACTGGCGTCTTCAAAAAAATCTATTAGACTTAATATGCAATAAAAATGCATGTATTTGAATAACTATTTACAAAGAACCTGGATTAAGACTAAAACCACACTATGTGTATCGATTCTAGTTAAAATTAACTGAATTTAATGAAATTGGCGAACGTCCACCTAATTTGTATTACCATAAAACTCATTTACCAAGGATAAGTTCACATATTTGGTATTATGTTGCACTGGCTCCCAAATGCCCAGGTACGACCGAGAGTGGAGTGTCAGTCCTCCCTCCCGAAATGCCCTCACATGTTCACACGCATACAACCACTACCAGGAAAGTCCTACTCACTGTTTTCTCACAGCATTGCTGTTGTTTACGAAATCGGGAGGATGAAAAGCGAATGCCCGACGCTTCAACAGGGTTGGTGTACACGGAAAGCTCACCTAGGGAAGTTGGAAAACCCTGATTCAAAACCAACGGTGTACATGGGCTCCAGGATCCTGAAGGAACAAATGGCGTAAGGACCCATTGTTGGTCACTAGCTACCATATGACTGCATCTCCTTACGTTGCTCCACTGCCTTGTGGTTCAGAACTTTATGTCGAAGGCTCCCTAAGTAAACCACTTACTTCGGTTTTGGGCACCCGGGCAGTATCCCAGCCCTCACATGAATAATTGATGTGGTGCATATCTATTTGGTGCTCCCTTGTACCAATGTTTAACTGTTCAAATAAATAAATAAATAATAAGTTGCACTAAAATTTTTCAGTTATTAATAAAAAAACATGGTTTCCACAGATTTCGTTATATACTTCTTTTAAAATTGAAAGATAGCAAATTTTGTACACAAAGAGAGAGAGAGAGAGAGAGTTAACAAACCAAATAACTAGTTTACACAGAAACATTATATATATCGAGTACTGTACACATCTGGAAATTAAAGGAAAACAGATTAATAATATAGAGCACTTCAAAGTCTCATGTATTAGATTTGATAATGAAAATTTATAAAAAGGATGGATAGAGAGACAACGGTATCAACTACTGAATAATAGTAATATATAAATTCGTAAGAATGAGAAATTCACATAATGATTTTAACATTAAAAATTTTCTGTGTCTTTGTTCATAAACATAGTTGACCTAATGAACAAAATAGAATCATGTGGTCGATTGGTACTTAGACAAATACACAAGAAAATAGAAAGGGAACACAGTAAATGCGTCATATTAGTTGCATCATCATTATTATCATCACTTATACATGTAATGATAATAAATAGGAATAATACTTACTCATTAAAATACATAATATGCAATATTGGCATTTTGGATTTTAAAAAAAACATACTGAGAACAGAATGAGATTTTCTTCTATAAAAAAGAGGTTTCAAAACAAATGAATAAACAACCGAATAGGGAGATGGATGAACATTGTAAAACAACAAAGAGAGAAAATTGGAGGAATTTCAAAAATCATAAAAATGAAAATAAACCCACTATATTATACAACTTGTCTATAAATATATTCTGATATACATAATGATTCTATGTCAACGGATTCCATTCAACAACAACTAATCAATTAGCTATAACTAGGACGTTTGTTTGTACTAATAATTTGATTTCTGCTATGATGACTATGACTTGAAGTTCGTACTGTTTGTGTTTGAATGGAGTCAACTCGACAAAAAATGGAAGAGGAAACTGAAGAAACACGATGTCGATTTTCAATAGATAGACTTGATGAAGATGAAGAAGATTGTTGGTGAGAATTTCTAGTGAAAGAACGATCATAAGAAAAATTTGATTTATTAATTGGAATACAGGTAATAGGGAATTGTCGAGAGATTGGAATTCCTGTTGAATTCACTGCCGACGTTGTTGTTGACAGATTAAACGATGAATGTGGTTGTCTGAAACATTTACAAAATAAAAACTGTTTAACTAGCTATAAAGTACATAGTAGATGATTGCAATGTAGTTGATGATAAAGTGTTCTATATATAAACGCCAAATGAAAAATAAAGTATATGTGAATAAAGAATATAACTTATATAATTAGATAAGTAGCAAAGAACCGAAAATTCGTTTATTTTTGACTATACGCTTGTAACTTTGTAATTTGTAATTTAGTGCATCAACTGATAACTCAAAGCTACGGACGTTTGGCGACTTCATGTGTTCAGTCAATGTTGACTTTGAAGGAGTGCTCACATGAAGTGAAACCAAAGTGTAGATAATACCGATGTCCACCAATTCGTGATAACAATTCAGTTAGTAGAAGGATCTAAAAATACTGACTTTATTATCTTTCACCTATTCATCAAAGTAAGATAAGCGTCTACAAATTGTTTTTGTAGAAATTTTTTTATTTTACTAACTACTACTTTTGTTCATCTATTTAACGATTATGCTACAATTCTATCTCGTATTTTCACAATGTTATCATTCTGATTTTTGTGGTAAATGCTTTTTACTCCAAGCATTACCAAAATGTTTGCGTACTATTAATGACCATGAAATAAAGGTAAGGTTGCTACAGATGGATAAAAGTATACTCCAGTTGTGGTGTGGTCTACTTATATCCATATAAGTAGTATATGGTGTGGGTCAGACATAGAATGTATTTTGGCAGAAGACCGATGAGGAAAGAACTGAAATGAAGCGCAATCGTTTGGAAAATGCATGAGTAATGGAATAAGAGAAGAAACAGTGAAGATTGAAACAATTGGTTGTTAATTTGCAAATTGACTGTTCATTGTTTGGTTATCAGAATTTACTGAGATAGTCTGTAATCTTTGCTTAAATACATTCGGTTGTCCCCAACCAGTGTTCTGTTCACTACACAGTATCCAGTTGTAAAAGCTTGTTACGATAATTAAGGTTTTTGTTAGAGGTAATCCAAAGGAAACCTTAAAACTGGATTTTGTGCTACTCGGCATTGATCAACAAGGCGTGCCTGTAATCTTGAGAGAGCTGATGTTTTCTGAAGGATCCGATCTCGTGTCACCCAGATTCACAGAGACACTTACTACTGATTTTTCCCGCGTACGACTGACCTCTTGTAGGACTGAGAGGTATTCACACTTGATTGATCATTAAGTAATGACTAATATTATGTATATTAAGTCCTTCCTTAATGCTGATCGAATTTTATTGATCAAGTTGCAATTTGGCCAATACTCCAAGTGAATTAACATTGCAAGCGCTACGTTACGATATTAAATGGTTATTTTATTGGTATTACATACTTGCATAAAAGCGATTATTAATTTACACCAACTATTGACCAAGTAAATGTGCTTAAAGTTGCTTACTAACTATAAAAGTGAATCATATATAACTCAATGTACTTAGACATAGTTTGATTTATTTACGGTGTGTAACAAATTCTCATATATAGTCATGCCTCTTCTTGCAATAGGCCAAATCACACTTTTTCTGTTTTAACAAGTAGCAGCTTTTTGTAGTTATGACAAAGAGCCAAAGATATACTAACACATTGTATTAACAAAAATTAACATACCGTCGATGTGAAGAACCGGTAGAGATTGTTTGATTTTCCAACAATGAACTGTAACCACTCGGTGAAGTTTGAATATGTGACAGTCTAGGAGTATGAACCGGATAATTTGATAAATATTGTTTTCCATTGAAAAGAGAAGAATTTTGAAGTGCAGATGAATATATATTGTTGGACTCCTCTGCATGTAATTCTTTCAAAGGTGTTCGTAAAGACCCGTTAGGAATTCGATTAGTTTGGTTACTACGATCTAAAGTGGAACTAAATGACCGGTGTTGGAATGGTGGTGCATAATATGAAGTTGGAGTATTTGTATGCATATATAAAATTTTATTATTAATAGGAGTTGATTCCATAGAAGGTATATCTAAACGTCGCCATTTATTCACCAAATGTTTCATTCTAAAAAGCGAATAAAATTGTCCAGGTAAATATATAGTATAAAAAATTTAAAGTTATTTTGGAACAGAATGCTAAATAAATTAGGAAACAGAAGATCAAACACCAGTATACTTGATCTTCATTATGGACACAGATCTATCTTAAAAATTCACGGTTATAAGTATGACTTCATGTCAAGAAATTCATTGAGTGATTGGTCTGCATTGTTTATGAAATTAAGACTCTTTATAGATGAGATTCTAGAGTTGGCCAAACTGGATGATACAGTTTTAAAGAACTCACATTAAAACAGACATACTTATGGTTTATACTTATTGAAAAAATAAATTTTACCATTTTGTATGTTTGTGCAAATTATAATTTTTCGATTATGTATTTGTCAGTGAGTGACTGTAGAAGAGCAAATGAACCCAGTACTTTTACTACAGAAGCAAAATCACCTGTTTTTTTTATCAACGAATTATGACACAACAACGTATGATACATTATTAATGGAAACATTAAACCAATAACCATAGTCTTACTAATTTATTTAGTGTAAGCTGTCGAATATCTATCAAAGTCTCAATAGATGTAAATATTGTTTATCAAATGATAGATAACCAACCACATACAGTTTCGTAACGAAGCCGATAGCTGACGAACTCAACCGATTCATTATCTATTTTTCAACTTAATATCAGTCAACGTCAACCATCGTAATTTAAATGCGAAAAATTCACTTACCTCTGAACATTTATTGACATTGTGACCGACGAGGATTAAGTTATCTGTCAAGAATATCAACAGTACATAACTACCAATATAAGTAACTCCCATAGGTGAATCGACAAGGTTGACTAAAAACAACCACATGTCTAATAACAACGCTGTCCTATAAGACAAGTGTTCATTCACTCTTAAGCAACCACATAGTATATTTGGCGTAAAACTCGAGTTCATTAATCACATATAAACAGCACCAAATTTATACGACGGATAAACAACATATTATTAACTAAATTAAATACAATACTTTAACTCACCTATGAATAACCTGGACAACACGACCTATAGTACGAAATCTTCGAAGTGGGCTTAAGTTCACCTGTGAAGACCTATCCTTAGAATCTGTTTGTGAGGTGACTCGAGATTCCGGACATCCAAGAATTGCAACTACTACATTTTCTGCATATTGGAAATTACCCAAAAGAAGAAGTAAATAATGTTTTTGGAATGATAGTGAACGACGATAGCTTTGAGCACGAAGAAAACGGACGTATAGGGAGAAATACTAAAAATTTGGTGGAAAATAAAAAATGAGATGCATTTTTGAATAGTGATTTATGTAGCAGCATGAGGCAAATTATACTGGTATAAATTATAAGGGAAATTTCATCTTACATTATCAAGAGCTGGTGAGAAAAAAAAACTGGGTGAACATGCTTAACCTCTAGACCAAAGAGCGGTTATTCAATGGTGTCAATGTCCCATAAAATGATAAAAAAGCAATTCAGTACTTCTAGATTTTCAACAGTGATCTGACTTAGATCGGTTCATGATCTCAATGAAAGTTAACAAAATGTTGATAATCGTAATTGAATCAGTTCTAACAGTCTAATATGAGTAGGAGAACTAATCGGTGGACGCAGTGTACTTATGTTGTACAAACCTAAAAGGAGATTTTGAATCTGTTAAACTACCGAAATGTTTCTAATATCACACAAGAAAAAAAACAAGTGTTTAAGACATGTATGCAAATGATAGTGGGATCAGTAAACTTATTACTATTATAGACAATATTCGAATACTTACTTGTTCCATAGACACAGTTTGATTAATATGAGCATTTGGTGAAGATGATATTACATTAGTTGTCATAATGGGAAAAGTTTGTACAGAGTTATGTATCTTATTTGAATTTAATACATTTACAGTTTTCACGTGACTGTTAGATGTGGACTGGAGCTGATAAGAAAAAAAAACATTTAATGTCATAAATTAACAGAAAAACTGTATCTGATGTACGGATATTTGTGTCAAATAAGTGAGCATACTACTTAAAAATTACCACGTACAAAATGTGCATAATGAATAATTTTAATAAGTACGATCCAATATGTACAGTAACAAAGTAACTTCGCAACACATAACCGACCAATCGAACTATACAAAAAGGATCTTCCACGCAAATAATTGAGCTAATCTTGGTATACAAGGAATTTACAGTTTACCTATAACGGATAAATTATGTGACATACATTCATCTATCATAATATATGCTATTGTTGACCATTACATATAACGTAACTTATTGTTCATGAAGTTGGAAGTAGTTTCATCAACTATCATTTTATATTACTTGTACAAAATGTTCACTACAACTAAACTCTATATTGAATAACGTCTCGAAACAATTTGTTTATTTTTAAAAAGAAACGTACCGAATTATTTAGGGTATCAGTGGATCGTCTGTTAGTTGCCTTATTAGATCTGCAAGATCCTTTATTGAGTATGTCACAGTTATTATTACCATTATTCAATGAGGATTCGTCGCGTTCAGCATCTATACGATAACCACCATCACGATTTAAAGAATTTATGATTCCAGATCCAATGAAAATATTCTCTTCAATGCTATCATCGTCTGATGAATGTGAATCAGAATTATGATCATCATTATCATCACCCTTTTGTAGATCATCATCATCACGTTCATCCACTCCAACGCGTGATAGTAAATCTACGCAAACATTTTTTAGTTTAGTAAACTTGGCACTTGTCAATGCTGATTGATCTCCATAAACAAGCGATTTTTTCTTTGCAGCTGACTGTTTTATCATGGAAGATTGTGATGTATTATTAATACTCGAAAGATTAAAAGTACCTGGCAGTACAGATGTCAAAGTAGGCATAAGACGAAGTTCTGCTTCGGCAATATTTAAGCGTAGACTATGAGCAGTGGCCTAATTAAAAATAGTAAAAAAGGAATAAAACAATTAAACCCTTGTTATAACTGGAGAATTTGCTTTATCGGCACTGTTGTAAGTGGGCAGATGATAACTGTTACATCCTGAGAGTCGTTGCTGTTGTGCACCTTGTTGAGTCTGCAATCATACTGCTTTTACTCGACAATCAAGAATCACTTCAATCCCATGGTCCTACTGCTAATACAGGGAAACGGTGACTACCACGATTCCTACGACACAGTGAGAACACAAAAGACTGGTGAAATGAATGTTTATTGACGCCCCCAAAACCTGACTCCAAACAAGTCCCGAAACCATTTATATACTAATTTTGTACATAAAATTCATAGTATTTCTTGGGGAGAATGTATGCCTTCACTGTAAAAACACACACAATAAACATAGTCCACTAAAATTATTACAGGTAAAAAAATTGTCTCATTGAACAAAGTTCACACTTATCACGTTGACCGAAATTCATAATGAATCGATACAAAAAGTATTGACCGAAATAATATCATCTTATTCCTTTATATCAACCTTTTTTAAATGTAACTCTTTACCGAGTAGAAGTTCATGTGCACATATTTTGACCATATTGTGTCTGACAGCTAGTAATGATATCCAGTTATTATATATGCCCATAAATTAAAATAATGAATGTTTGAACCATAGAATCGCTGGTTCTGATTATCACCAATCAAAAAATTATCTACTACAAAATATTGACAATCAAACATAACAAGAACATATAATTTATCCTACCTGTAATTCTTTGACTTGATTTTGTAATTTAATTGTATCACGCCTGGTAGACGCTAACTGAGTTGTAGCAAGATTTATCGCTTCATAGACACGTGGATTAAGATTTGATGAACAATCATTAGGTGCTTTATTTTCATTAGTTGTAGTCATATTTCCACCAATAGCATTATTATTATTATTTGGCGTTGGAGTAGTTCTGGCAAAGTAAAAACCGTGAGGGGGGAAACAAGTGAAAGGGGCAAAACTATATTTTTTTTCAAAATAAAAACGAAGAATTTATTCAAACAAAAAAAGCAATAAACAGTGTTTTCATTTGACCTTACGGGAAATGGACAATTCACCAAGTTGACATTAAAAATTAACCTTTGTCAGATAACCAATAAAACTAAGAAGCACTTAACACATGTTTTATTCTAACACTGAACTACTCAGTAGTGAGCATTCATGACCTCACTGGGGTTTGAAGAAAAGATATTCAAACATTCGAGTATTAGGTACTTCAAATTAAGGATGCTGAGTCAGTACCATAAAATGGTTTACACCTGTAACTCTAATCGATTCACCATTTCACGAAGAAAGAAAGGTCTTGGGTTCGATGTCAAGTGAATTCATGTATGTGCACTACTGAGGAGTCTCGCATTAGGATTTAACAGGTGTACATTGTTTACTGGTTTTCAATGGCGAACCATCTAAGGGCAGCCCATGATGTGAATTGCATTACTTGAAAATCTCTACAAACTTGTCATACTAATTAAAGTAGTATTTAGCCAAATGGTAGAACATTAAGATTTCAACTTATGTAACTGTTAACATAGTGATGGAAAATTTAAAATAATGTAAGGAATGGTAAATCCAATACTTTCTTTCTTCTCTTAAAAATCACGGTATTTATATTTTCATCTTCAAGAGAAATACAAACGCCATTATGAAAAATTAAATAATGTGTTATAAGGCTTGTTCAAGTGTCAGTTTTAAAATCTAACGGTGAAATCGATTATTATAAGGTCCATGAAGCTAACAACAGGATAGAAACGAAAACAAACTTTTTACTTCGTTAACACGGATGACTATACATTAAAAATAATAATAATAAGTCCATAGTACAGATAGAAATTTAGAGCTATCCGCTTTCAATAAATATACTGTATACCAAAATATCGTTTATGGTCGGACAATATTGAACAAGACAAAGCTAGAAACACGAAAATTGATAATGTAAAGAAACTTAATACTTACTGATAAGTGTTCTTCCTAATTTGGTCATATAATTGATCCAATTCAATTTTTAACGACTGAGCTCGATTCTTTTCATTTGTTAATGATATTTTTAATTCCTGAGAATGCACAATAAAAAATTGTTAAACAAACTAAAACAAGCTCTACATATGATTTTTGTATTGTATAATGTACAGACCAAACTATGTTTCCACAAAGTCACTTAAGATATAACTATTCATAATAATTTATACGATTTCCGGTTACATTTCAATCACCATGCTTAAATAACAAATCCGTATTTTCTACTAAAAATTATTTTAGAAACTAGGAGAAATAAATTCTTTTATTAATCATTTCAGTTTAATGGTTACACACACTTAGAGTATAAAACAGTGATTCAGTTCATCAAGAAACCATAATAAATAACGGATACAAATCCATTTTTTAAGTACATACATACAGTTATAAACTGATATAGTAATTCAATGATTTAATTGACTGATGTCTAACCATCAGATCGGACTTTCAAACTTCATTTTAAGTAATTCATTTTAGTTAGTTCATTAACATCATTAGTTCGAATATATTGGGCATAATTAAAAATTATCACTCAACTAATAAAACGATATATATAATCTTAAAATTAATTTCTAACTAATCATCTAACTATTGACAATATTTTGTTTTGTGCATATTATCAATTAGTTTCATTAATTTTCATATCATTTTTAAAAAAACCTAATGCCCTGGTACGGCCGAGAATAGGTAGGGCCCGCCCTCACTCGAAATGCTCTCACATGGCCACGCGTATACAGCCTCTGTCAGGGAAGTCCTACTCACTGCCTTCTCGCATCATTGCTGTTGTTTACGAAATTGAGAGGACGAAAAGCGAATGTCCGACGCTATAACAGGGTCGGTGGACACGGAAAGTCCACCTAGAGGGGGTCGGAAAATCCTGATTAAAACCAACGGGGTACATAGGCTCCAGTATCCTGAGGGAACAAATGGCGTTTGAATCAATCGCTGGTCAACAACTACCATGGGACTGCATCACCTTACGTTGCTTCACTGCCTTGTGGGTCAGATCTTTAGGTCGAAGGCTCCGGGAGTGGCCCCTTAAGAAAACCACCTGCTTCGGTCTAGACACCCGTGCAGTATCATAGCCCTCATACAATTAAATGGAATGATAATTTTTGTGTGGCGCATATATATCTAGTACCCCCTTGTACCAATATTTATGTGATCAAATAAATAATACATAAATATAGGTGAATAACTGATAGAAAAGTAAATAAATTTACTTGAATTAAATTATTTGATGATGATAATTCATTTTCAGCTTGAACCTTAGCTGATTGCAATGTTTCAAGTTCCGTACGAAATCTCTCTGTTTGTGTATTTTCTTCACATAATTGTAATCTGTAATTACAATAATTATATATATATATATATATATATATATATATATATATCGGAGTAAAATAATCAAAACAGTGTTTGAACCCGAAACCAGATGTGAAATACGGAGAAAATCTTAGTCCTTATTTATCCACTTTACTTATAGTGACGGTAAATAAAACATAATAATTATTTTTTTTGTTATTAGGATTCAATGAATAATAGACGATGATTCCAATGAAAAATAGAGGAGGACCTCCTTAAATCAGTGAAATAAACAATGTTATAAACATGGTCCAATAACAAACATTTGGATTAGTCACAACTTAAATACGTCCAAAATGTGTCCTTTGTAAATTTGAAAGGTCAATTAAGAAAGAGTAAGGAAATTTGTTCTTAGGTATAGAGGTTTGTTGTAAACAACATAGTTATAAAATAATTCATGGGAATGTAATCCATAATGGGAGAAATGTTATGTCGAATTAACTGATATAATAGTAGTAATAAAAGCAATTAAGTATTGGAAATATCATATGTAGTAGGTGAAACGTTGTCAAGCTAATAATAACGATGAAAAAGCCTATGCGAATTGAGAAGGATTAATGTGTAAATCAATAATGGGACAGAACGGAGATAAACAGAAAAGGTAACTGAGTATTTGACGGTTTAAAATATACAGTTTATGTATGAGGTGACCGAATAATGCGTCATATTAAGTAGAGAAACAAAAAATATCTTATTTGAATACATAAGTTCAGTTTTCGAAGTTGATCCCGGTTGCTTTAGCTGTTATGTAAAGAACTTGTAATTGTTTTCTTTACAAATTTATAAAGGATACGCTTTGGACGTATTTAAACTTCAACAGAATTATGAGTTCATTAAATCAATATATCCTTGAACTTGTAAACAAACAATACACAAAAATATTTAAGCCAACCAAAAAGTATCACAATTACAAATATTACATACATTCAAAAAAGTTAACCATTGTCCCAATGGTTCACAAAATGAAATTAACGCCAGAAGAAAAACAAAGTAACAATTATATGGGGGTGAGATTCAAACAAATCAAAAAGCCGTTACTGTGCAAAAACATAGACAGAAAAAAACAGACCACCTTAAAATTGCCTGTGGAAAAACAGGTTCAAGAAATAAACTAGTTATCAATATTCTACCACTGAAAAAAATTGTTTCGAGCTGAACAAAAGATAGTAAGGATAACAATCGCAGTAAGTAGAAACCGGGTAGTACTTTGATGATCAGTTGCTAGACTTCCAAGAAAAATACGGTGATAAGTTGATAATCAAAGAAAACTGCTGTCAAGCTGAATAACTTACAATCATACTGGAACAATGTATGTATTTTTTTTAATACGAACGTTCGTATTCTTTCCTCTCAACGTAAATCAGAAAAGAAAGGAAGGTTGGACAATTTTGACGAGTATTCAGTATAAAATATTTCACTAAAGACTTTGAAGAAAACACTAACCCTTCGACGTGTATCAATAATGGGGTCAGTAATCAATAGATAACTAAATAGTGATGTATTGTCGCCGAAGCCAGTAGGAAGCGTGTGGTGAGTAAAGATAGAAACGTAGTGATAGGGATTCAGATTACCATCAAAACAGAAATATTTGTGATACCAAAGTGAGCTCAGCAAAAATTATTTTGTAGTGCGACTAGGCTGTGTAACGACTTGATTTTCACAAATATTTTCAATATGCTATTATTATTGCTAGTATTTTATGGGTCGTACTATAAGAGTTACCGGTAAGAAAACGTTATCCATAAATCCACAAATACTTTGGTTTTCTGTACATAAGCTAACCTAGAAGTAAAGCTTCTGTTCTCAATTAAGAACTTTTCTATACCGTTTGAGGCACAAATGTAGGGGAATTCCGGAGATTTAGGAAGCGGCTAGGAGATCATTATTAAGTGTTGGAGCAACAGAAGTATCAGTATTCAAATAATTTAGTGAGAAAATAATACAAACCCATTCAGATAATGACTTTTGGGAAAAAATAGATATGCATATAATATGTAACTGATTAACAAGGGAAAGGATAATTAACTAAAATGCAGTTAAACACATTCGTAAATGGTTATATTCTATAAATAATAATGTCATGTAATAAACCTAACCTTAACTGTTCAACATCAGTTCGTTGACGCTGAACTTCATCTTCCTTCAATTGTAATTCATTCTGTGTATGAACAAGATCAACTTGTAAATCATGCAATTGACCTTGCACTTCATTAGTTCGATTATTAGCATGGTTCAGTTCTTCCGATAATGAACTTACAACTTTAGTCAAACGATTCACTGTAGTTGTAAACAAAGAGAGTAAAAAGACATATGGTTTAATATTTTAAAACTGTGAAAATAATTATTACAAATAATGTGGACATATAAAATTAAAAAGAGCTGTAACAACAAAATGTAATTACATGTTATCACACAAATTATTATTCGCAAAAATTTAACACCAGTTGTGTAAACAATCAGAATCAGTGAAGGTTAAATGGTTTCTTTCGTCTGAGTTTGAGACACACCTAGGAAAAGTGAAGCCATTACCCTACTAATGATCGAAGCTAGTATCTTCAGGTTTTGTGGTAAACATGTTGCTCATCGATCACTTAATCGGAAGGTAGATATTCACATTTCCGATATGAGTTAATTATCGATAGTGTGACAACTAGTCAAGCATAAGTAACAGAATCAGACATATATCATCACCGGTCAAAGTTGCTAAATCGTATCAGAACACCGAGACAAACTCATCACAATGATTACCAAAGTAGCATAAGTAGTAGTAATGATAGTAAAAAAAAACTAGAAGGGATACAAAATATGATTCCAGATAAATAAATGAGTTCGCAGAACAAAAGATATAAAAAAAATTTTGAAACTAATATGTTAGACACAAATACTCATGACATTGGCCAGTATTCAGTGATCGATTAATGTAACTATCTTGGACTTATATGACGCAAGTTGCTGCCTGAATAGCTTGATGGCAACCTTTTAGACTATGAAACTGGGTGCCCTGGGTTTGAATCCACTGGAGTACTAATTTCCAAAAATATGTAAAGAATCCCAACTAGCACGAAACCTAGTGTTAAAGAATTCATGTGGACTATCTTACACTACCTAGAAACCTTACAAACATTCTGTAATAAATTCAAACTAATAACAATGAAATATTTCATGAATTTTTCTAAAAAAGATCTCATTAAAAGGGATACACCTATTTCAATAAATAAGTAGATTTTATTAGACGTTTAACAACACCTATATTTCGACTTCAACGTTTAACCACATGAATAACAAATATACAACTCTTCGAATAAAAAATAAGCTACTTACTTTCCCCTACTAAGGCATCAGAACGATTAACATGAGTTTTCAATTCAGATTTAAATGAAGCTTCTTCTACATGAAGAACATCAATAAGACATTTACGAAACTATAAGGAAAACAACAACAAATGAATAAATTAGTCGATTATCAAACATCATTATTTTCTCGAAAAAACAAAATAAACCCAACTGTATCTGTTCGAGGGTTGCTGCACGTTAGAAGCCCGGATAAAAGAGGGAAGGTTGAGTACAGAGTCAACAATGCCATCCTGTAGAAAACATTACTAAAAAAAACGCTAAGTGTAGAAAAACACAATTTAAATAAAAACTAATAATAATGACAGAAAGAGAAATACCTCATCTTCACGACGCATAAAAGCTGATACTCGTTCTGTCAAATGTTGTATAATTTGGCACAAAATATTCTCTGTGGGTAACTGCAGTGCTAGATTGGGAACTGATGATGTCCTACTTCTAAGTATATCACAAGTTTGATTAATCGATGAAGTGATTACTGAAATCCATAGTTTTTCATCGGTATCCAAAGCTTTAGTTAATGAAACTAAAAGTCGATTCATAAACATTCTCATTGTTTCTTCGCTATCTTCAAGCTTATACTGGTCTTCATTAATCCATGGATTGTTATGAATAATCTATAATTAAAAGTTGAAATGATAATTTATGAAAATAATACACAAAAAGAATATTATTTAAACAAAAAGATTTCAATAGTTGAATTCATGATTCGATGTAAGCTAGACCACCATTGAAAACCTGGAAGCCCTGGACGGCCGTTTCGTCCTAGTATGGGCCGTCCAGGGCTTATATCGACCCATGAATCCAACCATCAAAATTACTACAAACTCCACAAACCCCCATTCGGATAAAAAAAATATATATCGAAAATGTTTATACCTTGGCCACTTCATTAACTGCTTCTTTCAAATCACCATAGGAATTACGAATTTCAATAATCCAAGGGGCACATTCATTACATTCTACCTTTATAGTAGTTTCTTCATTATCATTTGTTTTATTAATCAAAATGCTTCCTGGTCGATCACAAATAGACTGACGAGCAGTTGCAATTGCAGTCGCAGTTGCAAGTCGAACACTCTCTTCTCTTAAACGATTAGATAAATTCTAAATTAAAAGAAATATAGCATAGTGTTACATAACATAACATATTAAACAGTATTATTATAAAAAGGAGAATAAGCATAGGACATGACATTCTTAACTTCAGGAGGCCCGGTTAAACAAGCATAGAGTAGAACTGATCATATGTACATATTGCAGATCTGACCAAAATAAGGTGTGTATCGAATGAATTAACAATTGGAAAGTTAGGACTTTTAGGGAAAATAAATTCATAGAATAACGTAGAGTGAATGTATTACGAAAAACTATTATAACTGGACTACCTCAGAAAAATTAAAACTTTGCATGCATCAAATTATTAAAAATATAATATAATCAACTATTACATTGAGCTCAGATGAGACAGCTCCTGAAAGCGTATCATTCTCCGAGGATAAAAATGTTGAATTAGGTGATTCTTCTTCCTTAGGAGTAGATGTTGCCCATATTTGATGAATATGTTCTTGTTCAATGTTAGGATGAAAATTTTTACGATCATATAGAATATTTAAATTTACATTTTTACTCGGATCAGAATATACAGAAGGTTGACTTTCAAGTGAAATAGGGATCTATTAAAATTAAGAAAAAATGTTAACAATCGTAAGCGTTGCTATAAAGTAAAACATTTAATATCTTAGAGAATAGGGTGTGAAAGATAGAATATCTAGACATAAAAATACTTCCAAAAAATGGAGTATTCGTTTAATGAAGTAACTTTTAAAACAATTTAATAGCTAACGCAAAAGTTTTTTTTATTACTTCAAACATTGCGCTATACACCTAGCTATTGAGTTCTGATAGCGTTTGAAGCGAACAGTACTAGGTTCGAGTCCCGGAGTGGACACCAACTCGGATGCAGGTGCATTCACCTAACGGTTTTCAAATAAGTCGAAATGCACTTCCTGAATTCTACTACTACCCAACATCCATGTTTGCTAATAAAGAACAGCTAAGGTCTATTTGACAACAAAACTATGGTACTATACCTATGAATCATTTTTGAAAAGTGCATTCATGAATGATAATAAAACCGAATTGCCATTTTATTTAACGAACTATTTCATATTTGTGTAATGAATCGTAGAGTTTAAAAGAACTTTATTCAAATAAAGTATTGAGTGAAATAACCACACATTTTTGTGAACAAAAAGTAGTTAAGGAATAGTTATTAAAAGTTAACACGACAAGCAGCGATTTTCAAAATAGGCAAATAGTATACTGAAAATACTATTATCATTGACATTTTGAGAAATTGAGGAAAAACGCAACTTACATCATCTGTTTGAACTATTTTTGTCGAAAAAAGTGACCGTGAATTCATCAAATCCGTTTGGACAAATGCAGAAGACATTAATTTATCACGGTCAATATATTTTACTTGAGTTTTCAGTTCTTCAATTTCCAATTCTAATTGAGTGACTTTTATTTCTAAGGATTTCTTTAAAATAAAAGAGGAAAGGAATTATTTCTTTTGAATGAAATATCGAAAAAAGGTAAATGAAAAAAAAACACATACACGATTAACAAGAAATTATGATGAACACAAGTGAAGTAACCAATTAGAGGCAATGCAGTTATTGTGTTCCCAAAAGTTATTACTAAAAAAATATAAGTAAGACATTATCGACACGAACACCATAGTAATAGTAAACAATTAGGAGCATGAGGTAACATACAAAAAAAGAAAATGCCAACAGGGAAGTCCTACTCACTGCCTTCTCGTGGCGGGGGTGTTGTTCACAAAAGTGAGAGGACGAAAAGCGAATGTCCGGAGCTTTAACCGGGTTGGTGCACAAGGAAAGTTCATCCAGGGGAGTTGGAAAACCCTGATTCCAAACAAATGGTACACATAGGCTCCAGTATCCTGAGAAAACAAATGGAGTATGAAACAATTGTTGATCACCGACTACCATGGGACTGCATTTCCTCGCGATGCTCCACTGCTTTGTGAATCAGATCTTTAGGTCAAAGGCTCCGGGTGTGTCCCCTTAAGAAAACCACCTGCTTCAGTCTGGGCACCTGGGCAGTATCACAGCCCTCAAGCAAATCGAATGAGATTTGTATGGCGCATATGTATCTGGTGCTTCCTTGTACCAATATTTATGTGTTTAAATAAAAAAAATAAAATAAACTAACTAGCCTCACTCATCTTAAATTAAGAGTACAAATTATGATAGTTATAACATTTTATTGATAGGATTAAACCTAAGCTTGTAAATTGAAAATTAATCTAGGTGTCAGTTGGTCTATTTAACAAAGATGTTATCGCGTGTTATTAGTTGCCTGTATGAAGGGAGTAAAGAAAAACGTTGAATCACAAGGTAAATATTATTTAGTCATTTATTCTTCAATGAATTTATAGAAGTAATAATCCCTCAGAGAGCATCTGAGTGTTACTCAAACAGGTGTCGATAAATGTTTTAAGGTAGCTTACCACTTTTCGAACATAAATATTCTTCTACCGACAATATATATATATATATATATATATATACCTTGAGATAATTATTGTTCTAATTTTCTAGACTGACTAATTTAGGAAAAGTGACTGGTATCACCAAAAAAGCGTGTTCACTAACAATGATTGCGATTGTAACAATTGAATTCATGAGTCGATTAGAGCTGGACTTTTATTAAAAACCTGGGAATACTGGAGGGCCGTCTCATTCTAGTATGGGACTCCTCGGTAGTGCGCATCCACGACCCTGTACGCGGGAACCCAATTCAGCTCAATATGCTAATAATCATTAATTCACAAGTAAACACTTGATGACAGAAAATCAACAACAACAAAAAACAAACCACTTACTTTATCTTCACTCAGAAGGAATAGGTCTTCATCTCGTTCTAAAATAACATCTTTACGTTCTAATAGTTGCTTACTAAGACTTTTACATTTATTCTACGGTGAAAAAAAAGTATTTAGAGAGAAAAAAATTATTATCAATTATCATGATAAACTGTATAAGTTCCTATCATGACAGCACAAATAAATGTGATAGATTACAAATAATTCTTGACAAAATTGACAAGCAAATAAGTATTTTCAAATCAGTCGCACAATTTTTCCCACGTAACATCCTTAGATGATAATAGTTTGCTAATTAAAAACCTAATCATAAACTAAGGTATATAAACACATTTTGATAAGCATTAAAACTTTATTGCTAAATATATGATATACCACTTTTTGAAAAAGTATACAGTGTAGGAGTTTCGAACCCCGTCTCACTAGTTTTTTATTTTGGTTAAATGAATCACAAATGAAAAAGAAACACTACATATGCCATAATTAATTTGTTATCGTAAAACGTTGCTCGTGTTTAAACAATTTAAACATTAAAAATAAATCAGTAACAAATGGAAGCATAGAGTATTTCGAATTTTAAGCAATCTACCGATAGCATGAGGGCTAGTAATATTATTCGACAGAACTCTATGATTTGATAAATCCGGCAAAGATTCTCAGTTTTTTTCATCTATCCAGTCAATTTAATTGTAGTTGAATATATAGTATAAATAGTAAATGATTTGTGTCAATGTATTAAATGAGAAAACAATTAAAGAATACATTAGATATTTGTACATAATCAGTTTAAGTTCAGAAATACATTAATGTTGACGTGAATGGCAACATACATCAACATATAAACCTAACAAATTGGATCAAATTGTCATACATGAAATGTTTGAATAAAAGCAACGCAAACGTCTTGTTATGATTGTTAGCGGGACATAGATTGGATTAAAGCATGTTTCATGCATGATAGTGTTGCTGGGCGCTGATTGGCTAATTCTAAACCGATCAGCCCGAGCAAATTATTGGAGAAAAATCTAGAAGCTCCTTATGTATATACTATAAATATATGAACGTTATTCAAACTAGTGATTACTGTTCACTTAACATTATTATTTTGAATACAATTTCATTCCTGTTCAACGTGTTCTGATTTTGGGGTCTTGTTGAGTGTCATCGTATAAGAATACTAAGCAATAGGAATAGCTGGGTCGTTTATATAGCAAAAATACAATTATAACAATGATATTATTTATTACCTCTGTTTCAAGCAGCTGTTCTGTTACTCGGGTAAGATCATTTTGACGTTCTACTAACATTTCGTGTACAGCATCATAATCATGTTGTAGTTCAATCTGGAAGGAAAAAAAGTTAGTATAGCAAGATCATGTAGAAATGAGTGTTAAACAACAATTAAACAAATGTCAAAATCAATAAATATGAAACTTAATATTGTTCAATGAATTACTTTGATTAAACAATGAGGTAAATAAAAATATAATCATAAGTTTTGGAGATGTTCGGACGATTGAGTTGAGATAATTATACACAAATTAATCCACCTATGCACAAAACTATTATAAGTTGTTGATAAAGATTGTGTTATCAGTTTCGAAATCAGTAAGATATTTGCAAATGATGTTACTACTATTAGTGGATGACATTCAGTAATACCTATTGAAAACTAAAAACATGAAAGTCATAGAAAGGATTTGATATCAACCTGCAGTTACAATACGTGTACATGATAAGAATATTAAAATGACTATTAAGAATAAAAAATAATTTAGTATCTCAAGTTAAATTATATCTTATATAACAAACAAAGTTACAATAGAAAGATGTGAACTAGGAAAAAGTATCGGCTATCGATTTAGGCACTGTTTATTGTATCAGATATAAACCAAATTTGAATGCTGTAACCTACAAGTATTGTAAACATAAACCTGAGAAGTGAAAGTAAATGTGCTTACAAAATAGCAGATTTATTAAAGTTATTGATATAATGAATACAATGCCCTGGTACAACTGAGTGTAGGGAGAGTACGCTCTACCCCCTCCAACGCTCTCACATGGCCACGCGTATACAGCGGCTGTAAGGGAAGTCCTACTTACTGACTTCTCGTGACATTACTGTTGTTTACGAAATGGAGAGGACGAAAAGCGAATGTCCGGCGCTTTAACCAGGTTGGTGGACACGGAAAGTCCACCTAGGGAAGTTGGAAAACCCTTATTCCAAACCAATGGTGTATATGGGCCTCAGTATCCTGAGGGAACAAATGACGTATGAACCAATCGTCGGTCATCGACTACCATGGGATTGCATCTCCTCACGATACTCCACAGTCTTGTGGATCAGATCTTCAGGTCGAAGGTTCCGGGTGCAACCCCCTAAGAAAACTATCTGTTTCAGTTTGGGCACCTGGGTAGTATCACAGCCCTCACACAAATCAAATGAGATTTGTGCGGGGCATACATATTTGGTTCCCCTTTGTACCAATATTTATGTGTTTAAGTAAATAAATACAATGTGTTTACTGTGAAACAACTTATAAGTAGAATTTTTTCAGAATAAAATATTTTCAAGTAATACACTGGAAATGTACACACATCACATATATACAGTGAAGTCACAAGAAAAAAACTAAATTTGTCAAATCACATATTAAGACAAAAAATTAGTTATAAAATACAAGGAAATTACAAAACACAAAACAGTGTGATCAGAAAGGCAGATGATTTTATAGCATTACATAATATCGGCCACGGTGACAAATGGCAAAATGGATATGCTAATCTATAAGGATTATTTTAAAAGAATTTTATTCTACACATAAGATTGCTTAAGTTTACAGTAAAAGCCATATAAAATATTTTATAATCTTTAGTGAGAAGCAATTTGTTTCTCAACTAGAGACATAGCATTACATGATGGTAGTGTACTTCACAAATTACAAATGGAAAAAAATAATGAAGAAAAACAACAACCAGAAAAATACAACCTGAGGCAAGTTAGTAAAGTGAGAGAAATAAGGACTACGATAAAAATGTATTCGCTGAATGATCACTTAAAAGTCGTCAGTGTTAATCGAATCTAGTCCTTAAGTTTGAAATGTGTCAATGGTATAATTAATACGAATTTGTTTGGAAGTCCAGTGATAACAGGCAATTTACAGTAAAGCTGTAACCAAGTTTCCATGTTAGCTGGGGCTCATTAGTAAGGCTGTAGATAAGACTTGCATCAACTTTATTAAACACAAAGATACAATCATTCACAACTAAAATAATTGATTTCTACATAACCAAGTCTGGTCTTGAATGAAAGTCTTACTAAGAATAAATGACCTTATTGTTGAGCAACTTACATCCCACTGCATTTTCAGCTTGTATGTGTCAGAAATCGCGTATGTACGTATGTTAAAAGTCAGAACATAGAACATTTTTCATTGTAGTATAATTTTGTAACTTGGCTTTGTAAGACGGCATAAAGGAACGTTTATTATGAGTTAAATAGACAGATCTACGAGTATATGTAACTTACTTGGTATTTCGTAAGACCGCTAATTTCATTACGTAGTGTTTTAATAAGAACTTCTGAATCCATAAGTTGTTCAATTAACGTTGAAACCTCGGATAATGGAACCTATAATTGTGTTGAAAGAAAGAAATAAAATAAAATCATTGAACAATCCCACTACTCTAAATATTATAAACATAAAAATAAAACCAAACTGATGGCAGACACTTACTCACATACATAACAAACAACCGATACATGAATGATACTATCGAAGTCGACAACAACAAGTGAATATTATTCAGCTTGTAAAGTCAGTAGGATATGATTTATATTTCAAAAATGCACATACAGAAACTATAATTAATAATAATTATTATGATAATTATAAGCAAAGATGGATAGTTGCTAGCAGTGGAATCCAGGACACGCGTTTCGTCCTATTTGGGACTCTTCAGATGGAAGTACCTGCATCTCAAAGTTGATATTCACTCTGTGACTCGAATCCAGTACTTTTCGCTCTAAACGCTATCACGTTATCCACTCAGCTACTGAGTCCATCTTTGCTTATAATGCTTGTGCGTTAAGGCTATATCGAGGCAATACGCACAGTATGCACATATGCCAATAAGAGACCAATCAATTGATGTCCTAAACATCAATGAGAAGATTCAAACAAACAATACCAAGTGAATTTATTATGATAATTATTATAGCTTTATTCAGTGTTACTTGCTCAATAATACTATATCAAATTCCCAGTATAACAAAAAAAGAGGACAATGATGCCTCCGTACTAACACATACAAAAATCCTGAACGCAAATGAATACGGTTTATCTGAAGTTTGAACCCAACGAGGTGCAACGGTAAGGCTCTAAGCAGGTTCAAAGTATTCTTGATTACTCTGAACTCGGTGTATGTTTGATAATTGATTACTACTATCATAAAACAGCTATACTAATCCACTAAAAGGAAAGACAACAACATTGAAGAAAAGAATATTCACAGTGAACTAAATTTAGTGAATTAATCAGCTGCACAGCTATGAAACAAAAAGTGGTTGCAACATAAAAACGGAGTTGAAGTAAATAACTTTACGTTAGTAACCACGGAAACTAACACGTGATAAGCAGAGATGGATAGTGGCTAGCAGTGGAATCCAGGACACGCGTTTCGTCCTATTTGGGACTCGTCAGCTGGATGAACCTGCATCTCAGAGTTGATGTTCACTCTGGGACTCGAACAAACAAACAACACTAAGTGAATTTAACACGTGATAATTTGTAGCCAAAGTTGACATATAGAATTTACGGGCCATGATTTGTATGAATGTGTATCACTGATAATACAAATTAAGACTACAATATATATGCAGCTATATACAAAATATACAATTATATGGTAGGTATAGATATTTACCACAGCTCCTGGATTTTCAACATCATCGTTGGAGATAGCACATACAGTTTGAGGATCAGAGTCAACGGAATCAGTTTTACAACAAGCGTTCTCTGACACACATAAACTTGGAGTAGTATCCAGATGTTCTGATGAAAGCATTATCTCTGGAATTTCATTTTCTAATTCATCATCTTTATCAGAAATAGGAGATCCCATCAAAGTTTGCAGATTTTCATCTTCAGGGGAAGAACATTTCTCATGTCCCATTAAAATTAAATCTTGAATAATTGGTGATTTTGCAGTTGGTGGACTTATTGATTCGATACTCTCTAAGTCTAAAAGACCTTGAGACATTTCTACACCAGTATCTTCATTATTTGAAGAGAACGATGGTGAGAACAAAGCCGGTAGAGAATGATGATGCTAAAGTGAATTACAGAAATGGAAATGAAACAAATTTTTCACTTGATGCATTATAATAATAATAACAAACGTATTATTCAAGTCTGCACCGAATATTTGATTACAATATAGAATTTCGAAAACAAAACTATGAAGTATCGCAGTGAATTACTCTTGAATGACGATTTTTCATCTTATCTATGTTTTATATTAATGGATCCTAATTTAATTCCCGTTTGTTAATCTTCAGGATATACATAGAGACGAAAATATCTACTAATTGATGTTGTAGTTTCAGTGTAGAACTTGACAATAAGTTGTTAACCTTTTATGTAAAGGTATGTGTGATTACCTTATGTGGTTAACGTAATTAATACGTTAAAAAAAAGTATAAAAATAGGAACATTTTGTACAGCCGGTAAAATATTTGACGCAAAAGTTTGATCAAACTTTTTCTAAATAATTCGACTACAACACAACACATAAACATAATTATCACCATGAATATTATTGGCTGTTTGATTGTGGAAAATATGAAGGAATATTACTATAAAATGACTTTTATAACACTGTTAAATTGAGGGAGAGTAATTGACAGAGATTGGGACTTCTACGGAAAATCATTAAGTATATTTTTGTTGTGTAACTATTATATCATTGGATAATGGTGTTTACTTCATCGCTTTTACTATAAACTTTCACTACATCCATAATCCGTTTCTGCATGCTTTACTCTGTCTAAATTATCAATGATTAATTATAGACCTCTTGCTCAGTTTTACAGGACATATGATTTAGTTGTATACAATTTATAATTTCTTATTTGTGATGCGTCGTGGTCATGTAAATGATTTAAATAGTTCTATGGGTACTGATTCAAGAAGAAGAAAATCAGTTATAAAAGTTGAATATGATTACTATTTTCGTATTTTGACTAGCTAATAGGAGGGCAGACTAATAAGAATTATAATTCCTGTTCATCGTTCATGGTCATTAGTGTGGTTGGTCAAGAGATGATTAGTCTGATAGATATGAAGTGAAAGTGTCTTAAGTCGACCTTATTCGTAACTGCTCCTAATTATTGTGGAAACGGAATTTTTCAGTCCACACAGCACACACGAAATAGGTTGAGAACTGACTTTTTTTCTACTTGTATGTACTTAAACATATTTTGCATAAAATACATGTGCGTTTCTTGTATTTTCTTCAAATAAATAATTTGCATGATCTGTGTGAGTAATATTAAAATATCAGTGATATTCTTATCAATAAGTCCTACGTCAACCGTGTAATCTTGACATGTTTTATGAGCATCATATAGTCAATTTAAAAATTGAAAACTCACCATTCTATGAATAGACGATGACATATGATGAGTTAGTGAAGTTTTTAACTTGATATCATTAGATAGATTTTGACAAAACACCATAGTTTGTATACCTTTATCTTGTTTATGTTGCATAAACTAGAGTAAAAGTGAAATGTAGGAGAGAAAACAAATAATAATACATCAAATTTATAAAAGGAACTATGTGTATCAGTTAATTCCAAATTAATCTTTGAACGTAAATTAGTACCAACAACTCTATAATTTATTGTGATGGATTAGTGGACATTATTGAGTTTTATAGTTAACATAGATTGATGGATTATAAGTAAACAACCTATAAAAACCACAAAGTATAGGACAGTTATTTTGTTCTGTCTCCTTAAAAGACTCCTTAAAAGTCTGCATCTAAAACCATAAGTTAGTATATATACAAATAAACATCTATTGGATTATAAGACAGTACATAAAAATAAAACATGGAGGTCCTGACTATTGAGGTCAATGAGGTATTCGATAGTTTGAAAACTAATATTGATAAACCATCTCCAGAACAAAATGGAGTTGATCACAGTAGTATTTCCGAATAACAAA